>NW_026698475.1:0-46650 GCF_030435755.1 Ochotona princeps
AACTGAGTTTCCTTGAGAGCTGCTTGGAAGCCTGATGGTGTGTGAAGTTAGTGAGCCAAATGGAGTTGTTCTCCCACAAGAACCACTCGGCTGATCCTTCTTCAATATGCCCTTCACCAACATGCAGTGTTTCCTTGATTGAATTAGCTCTCACACCAATATTTGCGTCTAGAGCCTTTGCATTGAGGGCTATCTGAAAACGGCTGTGGCGCTGAAGTTGCCTGTGAATGTGGAGTTGGTGGCATGTGAAACCCGCATGTGGAGCATTCGTTTGTGTGGGATGCTCTACCAGGTTCATTCCTAGATAATGCACTCAAAGGGCACTAAGCATAGAGTGTGAAAACTGAGTTTCCTTGAGAGCTGCTTGGAAGCCTGATGGTGTGTGAAGTTAGTGAGCCAAATGGAGTTGTTCTCCCACAAGAACCACTCGGCTGATCCTTCTTCAATATGCCCTTCACCAACATGCAGTGTTTCCTTGATTGAATTAGCTCTCACACCAATATTTGCGTCTAGAGCCTTTGCATTGAGGGCTATCTGAAAACGGCTGTGGCGCTGAAGTTGCCTGTGAATGTGGAGTTGGTGGCATGTGAAACCCGCATGTGGAGCATTCGTTTGTGTGGGATGCTCTACCAGGTTCATTTCAGTCCTAGCCATACAAAGGGCACTAAGCATAGAGTGTGAAAACTGAGTTTCCTTGAGAGCTGCTTGGAAGCCTGATGGTGTGTGAAGTTAGTGAGCCAAATGGAGTTGTTCTCCCACAAGAACCACTCGGCTGATCCTTCTTCAATATGCCCTTCACCAACATGCAGTGTTTCCTTGATTGAATTAGCTCTCACACCAATATTTGCGTCTAGAGCCTTTGCATTGAGGGCTATCTGAAAACGGCTGTGGCGCTGAAGTTGCCTGTGAATGTGGAGTTGGTGGCATGTGAAACCCGCATGTGGAGCATTCGTTTGTGTGGGATGCTCTACCAGGTTCATTTCAGTCCTAGCCATACAAAGGGCACTAAGCATAGAGTGTGAAAACTGAGTTTC
Organism: Ochotona princeps; assembly: GCF_030435755.1. Taxonomy (NCBI): domain Eukaryota; kingdom Metazoa; phylum Chordata; class Mammalia; order Lagomorpha; family Ochotonidae; genus Ochotona; species Ochotona princeps. Next base: position 1,035 of record NW_026698475.1, read on the forward strand.
CTTGAGAGCTGCTTGGAAGCCTGATGGTGTGTGAAGTTAGTGAGCCAAATGGCGTTGTTCTCCCACAAGAACCACTCGGCTGATCCTTCTTCAATATGCCCTTCACCAACATGCAGTGTTTCCTTGATTGAATTAGCTCTCACACCAATATTTGCGTCTAGAGCCTTTGCATTGAGGGCTATCTGAAAACGGCTGTGGCGCTGAAGTTGCCTGTGAATGTGGAGTTGGTGGCATGTGAAACCCGCATGTGGAGCATTCGTTTGTGTGGGATGCTCTACCAGGTTCATTCCTAGATAATGCACTCAAAGGGCACTAAGCATAGAGTGTGAAAACTGAGTTTCCTTGAGAGCTGCTTGGAAGCCTGATGGTGTGAAGTTAGTGAGCCAAATGGAGTTGTTCTCCCACAAGAACCACTCGGCTGATCCTTCTTCAATATGCCCTTCACCAACATGCAGTGTTTCCTTGATTGAATTAGCTCTCACACCAATATTTGCGTCTAGAGCCTTTGCATTGAGGGCTATCTGAAAACGGCTGTGGCGCTGAAGTTGCCTGTGAATGTGGAGTTGGTGGCATGTGAAACCCGCATGTGGAGCATTCGTTTGTGTGGGATGCTCTACCAGGTTCATTTCAGTCCTAGCCATACAAAGGGCACTAAGCATAGAGTGTGAAAACTGAGTTTCCTTGAGAGCTGCTTGGAAGCCTGATGGTGTGTGAAGTTAGTGAGCCAAATGGAGTTGTTCTCCCACAAGAACCACTCGGCTGATCCTTCTTCAATATGCCCTTCACCAACATGCAGTGTTTCCTTGATTGAATTAGCTCTCACACCAATATTTGCGTCTAGAGCCTTTGCATTGAGGGCTATCTGAAAACGGCTGTGGCGCTGAAGTTGCCTGTGAAGGTGGAGTTGGTGGCATGTGAAACCCGCATGTGGAGCATTCGTTTGTGTGGGATGCTCTACCAGGTTCATTCCTAGATAATGCACTCAAAGGGCACTAAGCATAGAGTGTGAAAACTGAGTTTCCTTGAGAGCTGCTTGGAAGCCTGATGGTGTGTGAAGTTAGTGAGCCAAATGGAGTTGTTCTCCCACAAGAACCACTCGGCTGATCCTTCTTCAATATGCCCTTCACCAACATGCAGTGTTTCCTTGATTGAATTAGCTCTCACACCAATATTTGCGTCTAGAGCCTTTGCATTGAGGGCTATCTGAAAACGGCTGTGGCGCTGAAGTTGCCTGTGAATGTGGAGTTGGTGGCATGTGAAACCCGCATGTGGAGCATTCGTTTGTGTGGGATGCTCTACCAGGTTCATTCCTAGATAATGCACTCAAAGGGCACTAAGCATAGAGTGTGAAAACTGAGTTTCCTTGAGAGCTGCTTGGAAGCCTGATGGTGTGTGAAGTTAGTGAGCCAAATGGAGTTGTTCTCCCAGAAGAACCACTCGGCTGATCCTTCTTCAATATGCCCTTCACCAACATGCAGTGTTTCCTTGATTGAATTAGCTCTCACACCAATATTTGCGTCTAGAGCCTTTGCATTGAGGGCTATCTGAAAACGGCTGTGGCGCTGAAGTTGCCTGTGAATGTGGAGTTGGTGGCATGTGAAACCCGCATGTGGAGCATTCGTTTGTGTGGGATGCTCTACCAGGTTCATTTCAGTCCTAGCCATACAAAGGGCACTAAGCATAGAGTGTGAAAACTGAGTTTCCTTGAGAGCTGCTTGGAAGCCTGATGGTGTGTGAAGTTAGTGAGCCAAATGGAGTTGTTCTCCCACAAGAACCACTCGGCTGATCCTTCTTCAATATGCCCTTCACCAACATGCAGTGTTTCCTTGATTGAATTAGCTCTCACACCAATATTTGCGTCTAGAGCCTTTGCATTGAGGGCTATCTGAAAACGGCTGTGGCGCTGAAGTTGCCTGTGAATGTGGAGTTGGTGGCATGTGAAACCCGCATGTGGAGCATTCGTTTGTGTGGGATGCTCTACCAGGTTCATTCCTAGATAATGCACTCAAAGGGCACTAAGCATAGAGTGTGAAAACTGAGTTTCCTTGAGAGCTGCTTGGAAGCCTGATGGTGTGTGAAGTTAGTGAGCCAAATGGAGTTGTTCTCCCACAAGAACCACTCGGCTGATCCTTCTTCAATATGCCCTTCACCAACATGCAGTGTTTCCTTGATTGAATTAGCTCTCACACCAATATTTGCGTCTAGAGCCTTTGCATTGAGGGCTATCTGAAAACGGCTGTGGCGCTGAAGTTGCCTGTGAATGTGGAGTTGGTGGCATGTGAAACCCGCATGTGGAGCATTCGTTTGTGTGGGATGCTCTACCAGGTTCATTTCAGTCCTAGCCATACAAAGGGCACTAAGCATAGAGTGTGAAAACTGAGTTTCCTTGAGAGCTGCTTGGAAGCCTGATGGTGTGTGAAGTTAGTGAGCCAAATGGAGTTGTTCTCCCACAAGAACCACTCGGCTGATCCTTCTTCAATATGCCCTTCACCAACATGCAGTGTTTCCTTGATTGAATTAGCTCTCACACCAATATTTGCGTCTAGAGCCTTTGCATTGAGGGCTATCTGAAAACGGCTGTGGCGCTGAAGTTGCCTGTGAATGTGGAGTTGGTGGCATGTGAAACCCGCATGTGGAGCATTCGTTTGTGTGGGATGCTCTACCAGGTTCATTCCTAGATAATGCACTCAAAGGGCACTAAGCATAGAGTGTGAAAACTGAGTTTCCTTGAGAGCTGCTGGGAAGCCTGATGGTGTGTGAAGTTAGTGAGCCAAATGGAGTTGTTCTCCCACAAGAACCACTCGGCTGATCCTTCTTCAATATGCCCTTCACCAACATGCAGTGTTTCCTTGATTGAATTAGCTCTCACACCAATATTTGCGTCTAGAGCCTTTGCATTGAGGGCTATCTGAAAACGGCTGTGGCGCTGAAGTTGCCTGTGAATGTGGAGTTGGTGGCATGTGAAACCCGCATGTGGAGCATTCGTTTGTGTGGGATGCTCTACCAGGTTCATTTCAGTCCTAGCCATACAAAGGGCACTAAGCATAGAGTGTGAAAACTGAGTTTCCTTGAGAGCTGCTTGGAAGCCTGATGGTGTGTGAAGTTAGTGAGCCAAATGGAGTTGTTCTCCCACAAGAACCACTCGGCTGATCCTTCTTCAATATGCCCTTCACCAACATGCAGTGTTTCCTTGATTGAATTAGCTCTCACACCAATATTTGCGTCTAGAGCCTTTGCATTGAGGGCTATCTGAAAACGGCTGTGGCGCTGAAGTTGCCTGTGAATGTGGAGTTGGTGGCATGTGAAACCCGCATGTGGAGCATTCGTTTGTGTGGGATGCTCTACCAGGTTCATTCCTAGATAATGCACTCAAAGGGCACTAAGCATAGAGTGTGAAAACTGAGTTTCCTTGAGAGCTGCTTGGAAGCCTGATGGTGTGTGAAGTTAGTGAGCCAAATGGAGTTGTTCTCCCACAAGAACCACTCGGCTGATCCTTCTTCAATATGCCCTTCACCAACATGCAGTGTTTCCTTGATTGAATTAGCTCTCACACCAATATTTGCGTCTAGAGCCTTTGCATTGAGGGCTATCTGAAAACGGCTGTGGCGCTGAAGTTGCCTGTGAATGTGGAGTTGGTGGCATGTGAAACCCGCATGTGGAGCATTCGTTTGTGTGGGATGCTCTACCAGGTTCATTTCAGTCCTAGCCATACAAAGGGCACTAAGCATAGAGTGTGAAAACTGAGTTTCCTTGAGAGCTGCTTGGAAGCCTGATGGTGTGTGAAGTTAGTGAGCCAAATGGAGTTGTTCTCCCACAAGAACCACTCGGCTGATCCTTCTTCAATATGCCCTTCACCAACATGCAGTGTTTCCTTGATTGAATTAGCTCTCACACCAATATTTGCGTCTAGAGCCTTTGCATTGAGGGCTATCTGAAAACGGCTGTGGCGCTGAAGTTGCCTGTGAATGTGGAGTTGGTGGCATGTGAAACCCGCATGTGGAGCATTCGTTTGTGTGGGATGCTCTACCAGGTTCATTTCAGTCCTAGCCATACAAAGGGCACTAAGCATAGAGTGTGAAAACTGAGTTTCCTTGAGAGCTGCTTGGAAGCCTGATGGTGTGTGAAGTTAGTGAGCCAAATGGCGTTGTTCTCCCACAAGAACCACTCGGCTGATCCTTCTTCAATATGCCCTTCACCAACATGCAGTGTTTCCTTGATTGAATTAGCTCTCACACCAATATTTGCGTCTAGAGCCTTTGCATTGAGGGCTATCTGAAAACGGCTGTGGCGCTGAAGTTGCCTGTGAATGTGGAGTTGGTGGCATGTGAAACCCGCATGTGGAGCATTCGTTTGTGTGGGATGCTCTACCAGGTTCATTCCTAGATAATGCACTCAAAGGGCACTAAGCATAGAGTGTGAAAACTGAGTTTCCTTGAGAGCTGCTTGGAAGCCTGATGGTGTGTGAAGTTAGTGAGCCAAATGGAGTTGTTCTCCCACAAGAACCACTCGGCTGATCCTTCTTCAATATGCCCTTCACCAACATGCAGTGTTTCCTTGATTGAATTAGCTCTCACACCAATATTTGCGTCTAGAGCCTTTGCATTGAGGGCTATCTGAAAACGGCTGTGGCGCTGAAGTTGCCTGTGAATGTGGAGTTGGTGGCATGTGAAACCCGCATGTGGAGCATTCGTTTGTGTGGGATGCTCTACCAGGTTCATTCCTAGATAATGCACTCAAAGGGCACTAAGCATAGAGTGTGAAAACTGAGTTTCCTTGAGAGCTGCTTGGAAGCCTGATGGTGTGTGAAGTTAGTGAGCCAAATGGAGTTGTTCTCCCACAAGAACCACTCGGCTGATCCTTCTTCAATATGCCCTTCACCAACATGCAGTGTTTCCTTGATTGAATTAGCTCTCACACCAATATTTGCGTCTAGAGCCTTTGCATTGAGGGCTATCTGAAAACGGCTGTGGCGCTGAAGTTGCCTGTGAATGTGGAGTTGGTGGCATGTGAAACCCGCATGTGGAGCACTTGTTTGTGTGGGATGCTCTACCAGGTTCATTCCTAGATAATGCACTCAAAGGGCACTAAACATAGAGTGTGAAAACTGAGTTTCCTTGAGAGCTGCTTGGAAGCCTGATGGTGTGTGAAGTTAGTGAGCCAAATGGAGGTGTTCTCCCACAAGAACCACTTGGCTGATCCTTCTTCAATATGCCCTTCACCAACATGCAGTGTTTCCTTGATTGAATTAGCTCTCACACCAATATTTGCGTCTAGAGCCTTTGCATTGAGGGCTATCTGAAAACGGCTGTGGCGCTGAAGTTGCCTGTGAATGTGGAGTTGGTGGCATGTGAAACCCGCATGTGGAGCATTCGTTTGTGTGGGATGCTCTACCAGGTTCATTCCTAGATAATGCACTCAAAGGGCACTAAGCATAGAGTGTGAAAACTGAGTTTCCTTGAGAGCTGCTTGGAAGCCTGATGGTGTGTGAAGTTAGTGAGCCAAATGGAGTTATTCTCCCACAAGAACCACTCGGCTGATCCTTCTTCAATATGCCCTTCACCAACATGCAGTGTTTCCTTGATTGAATTAGCTCTCACACCAATATTTGCGTCTAGAGCCTTTGCATTGAGGGCTATCTGAAAACGGCTGTGGCGCTGAAGTTGCCTGTGAATGTGGAGTTGGTGGCATGTGAAACCCGCATGTGGAACATTCGTTTGTGTGGGATGCTCTACCAGGTTCATTTCAGTCCTAGCCATACAAAGGGCACTAAGCATAGAGTGTGAAAACTGAGTTTCCTTGAGAGCTGCTTGGAAGCCTGATGGTGTGTGAAGTTAGTGAGCCAAATGGAGTTGTTCTCCCACAAGAACCACTCGGCTGATCCTTCTTCAATATGCCCTTCACCAACATGCAGTGTTTCCTTGATTGAATTAGCTCTCACACCAATATTTGCGTCTAGAGCCTTTGCATTGAGGGCTATCTGAAAACGGCTGTGGCGCTGAAGTTGCCTGTGAATGTGGAGTTGGTGGCATGTGAAACCCGCATGTGGAGCATTCGTTTGTGTGGGATGCTCTACCAGGTTCATTTCAGTCCTAGCCATACAAAGGGCACTAAGCATAGAGTGTGAAAACTGAGTTTCCTTGAGAGCTGCTTGGAAGCCTGATGGTGTGTGAAGTTAGTGAGCCAAATGGAGTTGTTCTCCCACAAGAACCACTCGGCTGATCCTTCTTCAATATGCCCTTCACCAACATGCAGTGTTTCCTTGATTGAATTAGCTCTCACACCAATATTTGCGTCTAGAGCCTTTGCATTGCGGGCTATCTGAAAACGGCTGTGGCGCTGAAGTTGCCTGTGAATGTGGAGTTGGTGGCATGTGAAACCCGCATGTGGAGCATTCGTTTGTGTGGGATGCTCTACCAGGTTCATTTCAGTAATAGCCATACGAAAGGCACTAAGCATAGAGTGTGAAAACTGAGTTTCCTTGAGAGCTGCTTGGAAGCCTGATGGTGTGAAGTTAGTGAGCCAAATGGAGTTGTTCTCCCACAAGAACCACTCGGCTGATCCTTCTTCAATATGCCCTTCACCAACATGCAGTGTTTCCTTGATTGAATTAGCTCTCACACCAATATTTGCGTCTAGAGCCTTTGCATTGAGGGCTATCTGAAAACGGCTGTGGCGCTGAAGTTGCCTGTGAATGTGGAGTTGGTGGCATGTGAAACCCGCATGTGGAGCATTCGTTTGTGTGGGATGCTCTACCAGGTTCATTTCAGTCCTAGCCATACAAAGGGCACTAAGCATAGAGTGTGAAAACTGAGTTTCCTTGAGAGCTGCTTGGAAGCCTGATGGTGTGTGAAGTTAGTGAGCCAAATGGAGTTGTTCTCCCACAAGAACCACTCGGCTGATCCTTCTTCAATATGCCCTTCACCAACATGCAGTGTTTCCTTGATTGAATTAGCTCTCACACCAATATTTGCGTCTAGAGCCTTTGCATTGAGGGCTATCTGAAAACGGCTGTGGCGCTGAAGTTGCCTGTGAATGTGGAGTTGGTGGCATGTGAAACCCGCATGTGGAGCATTCGTTTGTGTGGGATGCTCTACCAGGTTCATTCCTAGATAATGTACTCAAAGGGCACTAAGCATAGAGTGTGAAAACTGAGTTTCCTTGAGAGCTGCTTGGAAGCCTGATGGTGTGTGAAGTTAGTGAGCCAAATGGAGTTGTTCTCCCACAAGAACCACTCGGCTGATCCTTCTTCAATATGCCCTTCACCAACATGCAGTGTTTCCTTGATTGAATTAGCTCTCACACCAATATTTGCGTCTAGAGCCTTTGCATTGAGGGCTATCTGAAAACGGCTGTGGTGCTGAAGTTGCCTGTGAATGTGGAGTTGGTGGCATGTGAAACCCGCATGTGGAGCATTCGTTTGTGTGGGATGCTCTACCAGGTTCATTCCTAGATAATGCACTCAAAGGGCACTAAGCATAGAGTGTGAAAACTGAGTTTCCTTGAGAGCTGCTTGGAAGCCTGATGGTGTGTGAAGTTAGTGAGCCAAATGGAGTTGTTCTCCCACAAGAATCACTCGGCTGATCCTTCTTCAATATGCCCTTCACCAACATGCAGTGTTTCCTTGATTGAATTAGCTCTCACACCAATATTTGCGTCTAGAGCCTTTGTATTGAGGGCTATCTGAAAACGGCTGTGGCGCTGAAGTTGCCTGTGAATGTGGAGTTGGTGGCATGTGAAACCCGCATGTGGAGCATTCGTTTGTGTGGGATGCTCTACCAGGTTCATTTCAGTCCTAGCCATACAAAGGGCACTAAGCATAGAGTGTGAAAACTGAGTTTCCTTGAGAGCTGCTTGGAAGCCTGATGGTGTGTGAAGTTAGTGAGCCAAATGGAGTTGTTCTCCCACAAGAACCACTCGGCTGATCCTTCTTCAATATGCCCTTCACCAACATGCAGTGTTTCCTTGATTGAATTAGCTCTCACACCAATATTTGCGTCTAGAGCCTTTGCATTGAGGGCTATCTGAAAACGGCTGTGGCGCTGAAGTTGCCTGTGAATGTGGAGTTGGTGGCATGGGAAACCCGCATGTGGAGCATTCGTTTGTGTGGGATGCTCTACCAGGTTCATTTCAGTCCTAGCCATACAAAGGGCACTAAGCATAGAGTGTGAAAACTGAGTTTCCTTGAGAGCTGCTTGGAAGCCTGATGGTGTGTGAAGTTAGTGAGCCAAATGGAGTTGTTCTCCCACAAGAACCACTCGGCTGATCCTTCTTCAATATGCCCTTCACCAACATGCAGTGTTTCCTTGATTGAATTAGCTCTCACACCAATATTTGCGTCTAGAGCCTTTGCATTGAGGGCTATCTGAAAACGGCTGTGGCGCTGAAGTTGCCTGTGAATGTGGAGTTGGTGGCATGTGAAACCCGCATGTGGAGCATTCGTTTGTGTGGGATGCTCTACCAGGTTCATTCCTAGATAATGCACTCAAAGGGCACTAAGCATAGAGTGTGAAAACTGAGTTTCCTTGAGAGCTGCTTGGAAGCCTGATGGTGTGTGAAGTTAGTGAGCCAAATGGAGTTGTTCTCCCACAAGAACCACTCGGCTGATCCTTCTTCAATATGCCCTTCACCAACATGCAGTGTTTCCTTGATTGAATTAGCTCTCACACCAATATTTGCGTCTAGAGCCTTTGCATTGAGGGCTATCTGAAAACGGCTGTGGCGCTGAAGTTGCCTGTGAATGTGGAGTTGATGGCATGTGAAACCCGCATGTGGAGCATTCGTTTGTGTGGGATGCTGACCAAGTTTCATTTCAGTCCTAGGCACAGAAAGAGCACTAAGCATAGAGTGTGAAAACTGAGTTTCCTTGAGAGCTGCTTGGAAGCCTGATGGTGTGTGAAGTTAGTGAGCCAAATGGAGTTGTTCTCCCACAAGAACCACTCGGCTGATCCTTCTTCAATATGCCCTTCACCAACATGCAGTGTTTCCTTGATTGAATTAGCTCTCACACCAATATTTGCGTCTAGAGCCTTTGCATTGAGGGCTATCTGAAAACGGCTGTGGCGCTGAAGTTGCCTGTGAATGTGGAGTTGGTGGCATGTGAAACCCGCATGTGGAGCATTCGTTTGTGTGGGATGCTCTACCAGGTTCATTCCTAGATAATGCACTCAAAGGGCACTAAGCATAGAGTGTGAAAACTGAGTTTCCTTGAGAGCTGCTTGGAAGCCTGATGGTGTGTGAAGTTAGTGAGCCAAATGGAGTTGTTCTCCCACAAGAACCACTCGGCTGATCCTTCTTCAATATGCCCTTCACCAACATGCAGTGTTTCCTTGATTGAATTAGCTCTCACACCAATATTTGCGTCTAGAGCCTTTGCATTGCGGGCTATCTGAAAACGGCTGTGGCGCTGAAGTTGCCTGTGAATGTGGAGTTGGTGGCATGTGAAACCCGCATGTGGAGCATTCGTTTGTGTGGGATGCTCTACCAGGTTCATTTCTGTAATAGCCATACGAAAGGCACTAAGCATAGAGTGTGAAAACTGAGTTTCCTTGAGAGCTGCTTGGAAGCCTGATGGTGTGAAGTTAGTGAGCCAAATGGAGTTGTTCTCCCACAAGAACCACTCGGCTGATCCTTCTTCAATATGCCCTTCACCAACATGCAGTGTTTCCTTGATTGAATTAGCTCTCACACCAATATTTGCGTCTAGAGCCTTTGCATTGAGGGCTATCTGAAAACGGCTGTGGCGCTGAAGTTGCCTGTGAATGTGGAGTTGGTGGCATGTGAAACCCGCATGTGGAGCATTCGTTTGTGTGGGATGCTCTACCAGGTTCATTTCAGTCCTAGCCATACAAAGGGCACTAAGCATAGAGTGTGAAAACTGAGTTTCCTTGAGAGCTGCTTGGAAGCCTGATGGTGTGTGAAGTTAGTGAGCCAAATGGAGTTGTTCTCCCACAAGAACCACTCGGCTGATCCTTCTTCAATATGCCCTTCACCAACATGCAGTGTTTCCTTGATTGAATTAGCTCTCACACCAATATTTGCGTCTAGAGCCTTTGCATTGAGGGCTATCTGAAAACGGCTGTGGCGCTGAAGTTGCCTGTGAATGTGGAGTTGGTGGCATGTGAAACCCGCATGTGGAGCATTCGTTTGTGTGGGATGCTCTACCAGGTTCATTCCTAGATAATGCACTCAAAGGGCACTAAGCATAGAGTGTGAAAACTGAGTTTCCTTGAGAGCTGCTTGGAAGCCTGATGGTGTGTGAAGTTAGTGAGCCAAATGGAGTTGTTCTCCCACAAGAACCACTCGGCTGATCCTTCTTCAATATGCCCTTCACCAACATGCAGTGTTTCCTTGATTGAATTAGCTCTCACACTAATATTTGCGTCTAGAGCCTTTGCATTGAGGGCTATCTGAAAACGGCTGTGGTGCTGAAGTTGCCTGTGAATGTGGAGTTGGTGGCATGTGAAACCCGCATGTGGAGCATTCGTTTGTGTGGGATGCTCTACCAGGTTCATTCCTAGATAATGCACTCAAAGGGCACTAAGCATAGAGTGTGAAAACTGAGTTTCCTTGAGAGCTGCTTGGAAGCCTGATGGTGTGTGAAGTTAGTGAGCCAAATGGAGTTGTTCTCCCACAAGAACCACTCGGCTAATCCTTCTTCAATATGCCCTTCACCAACATGCAGTGTTTCCTTGATTGAATTAGCTCTCACACCAATATTTGCGTCTAGAGCCTTTGCATTGAGGGCTATCTGAAAACGGCTGTGGCGCTGAAGTTGCCTGTGAATGTGGAGTTGGTGGCATGTGAAACCCGCATGTGGAGCATTCGTTTGTGTGGGATGCTCTACCAGGTTCATTTCAGTCCTAGCCATACAAAGGGCACTAAGCATAGAGTGTGAAACCTGAGTTTCCTTGAGAGCTGCTTGGAAGCCTGATGGTGTGTGAAGTTAGTGAGCCAAATGGAGTTGTTCTCCCACAAGAACCACTCGGCTGATCCTTCTTCAATATGCCCTTCACCAACATGCAGTGTTTCCTTGATTGAATTAGCTCTCACACCAATATTTGCGTCTAGAGCCTTTGCATTGAGGGCTATCTGAAAACGGCTGTGGCGCTGAAGTTGCCTGTGAATGTGGAGTTGGTGGCATGTGAAACCCGCATGTGGAACATTCGTTTGTGTGGGATGCTCTACCAGGTTCATTCCTAGATAATGCACTCAAAGGGCACTAAGCATAGAGTGTGAAAACTGAGTTTCCTTGAGAGCTGCTTGGAAGCCTGATGGTGTGTGAAGTTAGTGAGCCAAATGGAGTTGTTCTCCCACAAGAACCACTCGGCTGATCCTTCTTCAATATGCCCTTCACCAACATGCAGTGTTTCCTTGATTGAATTAGCTCTCACACCAATATTTGCATCTAGAGCCTTTGTATTGAGGGCTATCTGAAAACGGCTGTGGCGCTGAAGTTGCCTGTGAATGTGGAGTTGGTGGCATGTGAAACCCGCATGTGGAGCATTCGTTTGTGTGGGATGCTCTACCAGGTTCATTTCAGTCCTAGCCATACAAAGGGCACTAAGCATAGAGTGTGAAAACTGAGTTTCCTTGAGAGCTGCTTGGAAGCCTGATGGTGTGTGAAGTTAGTGAGCCAAATGGAGTTGTTCTCCCACAAGAACCACTCGGCTGATCCTTCTTCAATATGCCCTTCACCAACATGCAGTGTTTCCTTGATTGAATTAGCTCTCACACCAATATTTGCGTCTAGAGCCTTTGCATTGAGGGCTATCTGAAAACGGCTGTGGCGCTGAAGTTGCCTGTGAATGTGGAGTTGGTGGCATGTGAAACCCGCATGTGGAGCATTCGTTTGTGTGGGATGCTCTACCAGGTTCATTTCAGTCCTAGCCATACAAAGGGCACTAAGCATAGAGTGTGAAAACTGAGTTTCCTTGAGAGCTGCTTGGAAGCCTGATGGTGTGTGAAGTTAGTGAGCCAAATGGAGTTGTTCTCCCACAAGAACCACTCGGCTGATCCTTCTTCAATATGCCCTTCACCAACATGCAGTGTTTCCTTGATTGAATTAGCTCTCACACCAATATTTGCGTCTAGAGCCTTTGCATTGAGGGCTATCTGAAAACGGCTGTGGCGCTGAAGTTGCCTGTGAATGTGGAGTTGGTGGCATGTGAAACCCGCATGTGGAGCATTCGTTTGTGTGGGATGCTCTACCAGGTTCATTCCTAGATAATGCACTCAAAGGGCACTAAGCATAGAGTGTGAAAACTGAGTTTCCTTGAGAGCTGCTTGGAAGCCTGATGGTGTGTGAAGTTAGTGAGCCAAATGGAGTTGTTCTCCCACAAGAACCACTCGGCTAATCCTTCTTCAATATGCCCTTCACCAACATGCAGTGTTTCCTTGATTGAATTAGCTCTCACACCAATATTTGCGTCTAGAGCCTTTGCATTGAGGGCTATCTGAAAACGGCTGTGGCGCTGAAGTTGCCTGTGAATGTGGAGTTGGTGGCATGTGAAACCCGCATGTGGAGCATTCGTTTGTGTGGGATGCTCTACCAGGTTCATTTCAGTCCTAGCCATACAAAGGGCACTAAGCATAGAGTGTGAAAACTGAGTTTCCTTGAGAGCTGCTTGGAAGCCTGATGGTGTGTGAAGTTAGTGAGCCAAATGGAGTTGTTCTCCCACAAGAACCACTCGGCTGATCCTTCTTCAATATGCCCTTCACCAACATGCAGTGTTTCCTTGATTGAATTAGCTCTCACACCAATATTTGCGTCTAGAGCCTTTGCATTGAGGGCTATCTGAAAACGGCTGTGGCGCTGAAGTTGCCTGTGAATGTGGAGTTGGTGGCATGTGAAACCCGCATGTGGAGCATTCGTTTGTGTGGGATGCTCTACCAGGTTCATTCCTAGATAATGCACTCAAAGGGCACTAAGCATAGAGTGTGAAAACTGAGTTTCCTTGAGAGCTGCTTGGAAGCCTGATGGTGTGTGAAGTTAGTGAGCCAAATGGAGTTGTTCTCCCACAAGAACCACTCGGCTGATCCTTCTTCAATATGCCCTTCACCAACATGCAGTGTTTCCTTGATTGAATTAGCTCTCACACCAATATTTGCGTCTAGAGCCTTTGTATTGAGGGCTATCTGAAAACGGCTGTGGCGCTGAAGTTGCCTGTGAATGTGGAGTTGGTGGCATGTGAAACCCGCATGTGGAGCATTCGTTTGTGTGGGATGCTCTACCAGGTTCATTTCAGTCCTAGCCATACAAAGGGCACTAAGCATAGAGTGTGAAAACTGAGTTTCCTTGAGAGCTGCTTGGAAGCCTGATGGTGTGTGAAGTTAGTGAGCCAAATGGAGTTGTTCTCCCACAAGAACCACTCGGCTGATCCTTCTTCAATATGCCCTTCACCAACATGCAGTGTTTCCTTGATTGAATTAGCTCTCACACCAATATTTGCGTCTAGAGCCTTTGCATTGAGGGCTATCTGAAAACGGCTGTGGCGCTGAAGTTGCCTGTGAATGTGGAGTTGGTGGCATGTGAAACCCGCATGTGGAGCATTCGTTTGTGTGGGATGCTCTACCAGGTTCATTTCAGTCCTAGCCATACAAAGGGCACTAAGCATAGAGTGTGAAAACTGAGTTTCCTTGAGAGCTGCTTGGAAGCCTGATGGTGTGTGAAGTTAGTGAGCCAAATGGAGTTGTTCTCCCACAAGAACCACTCGGCTGATCCTTCTTCAATATGCCCTTCACCAACATGCAGTGTTTCCTTGATTGAATTAGCTCTCACACCAATATTTGCGTCTAGAGCCTTTGCATTGAGGGCTATCTGAAAACGGCTGTGGCGCTGAAGTTGCCTGTGAATGTGGAGTTGGTGGCATGTGAAACCCGCATGTGGAGCATTCGTTTGTGTGGGATGCTCTACCAGGTTCATTCCTAGATAATGCACTCAAAGGGCACTAAGCATAGAGTGTGAAAACTGAGTTTCCTTGAGAGCTGCTTGGAAGCCTGATGGTGTGTGAAGTTAGTGAGCCAAATGGAGTTGTTCTCCCACAAGAACCACTCGGCTGATCCTTCTTCAATATGCCCTTCACCAACATGCAGTGTTTCCTTGATTGAATTAGCTCTCACACCAATATTTGCGTCTAGAGCCTTTGCATTGAGGGCTATCTGAAAACGGCTGTGGCGCTGAAGTTGCCTGTGAATGTGGAGTTGATGGCATGTGAAACCCGCATGTGGAGCATTCGTTTGTGTGGGATGCTGACCAAGTTTCATTTCAGTCCTAGGCACAGAAAGAGCACTAAGCATAGAGTGTGAAAACTGAGTTTCCTTGAGAGCTGCTTGGAAGCCTGATGGTGTGTGAAGTTAGTGAGCCAAATGGAGTTGTTCTCCCACAAGAACCACTCGGCTGATCCTTCTTCAATATGCCCTTCACCAACATGCAGTGTTTCCTTGATTGAATTAGCTCTCACACCAATATTTGCGTCTAGAGCCTTTGCATTGAGGGCTATCTGAAAACGGCTGTGGCGCTGAAGTTGCCTGTGAATGTGGAGTTGGTGGCATGTGAAACCCGCATGTGGAACATTCGTTTGTGTGGGATGCTCTACCAGGTTCATTTCAGTCCTAGCCATACAAAGGGCACTAAGCATAGAGTGTGAAAACTGAGTTTCCTTGAGAGCTGCTTGGAAGCCTGATGGTGTGTGAAGTTAGTGAGCCAAATGGAGTTGTTCTCCCACAAGAACCACTCGGCTGATCCTTCTTCAATATGCCCTTCACCAACATGCAGTGTTTCCTTGATTGAATTAGCTCTCACACCAATATTTGCGTCTAGAGCCTTTGCATTGAGGGCTATCTGAAAACGGCTGTGGCGCTGAAGTTGCCTGTGAATGTGGAGTTGGTGGCATGTGAAACCCGCATGTGGAGCATTCGTTTGTGTGGGATGCTCTACCAGGTTCATTCCTAGATAATGCACTCAAAGGGCACTAAGCATAGAGTGTGAAAACTGAGTTTCCTTGAGAGCTGCTTGGAAGCCTGATGGTGTGTGAAGTTAGTGAGCCAAATGGAGTTGTTCTCCCACAAGAACCACTCGGCTGATCCTTCTTCAATATGCCCTTCACCAACATGCAGTGTTTCCTTGATTGAATTAGCTCTCACACCAATATTTGCGTCTAGAGCCTTTGCATTGAGGGCTATCTGAAAACGGCTGTGGCGCTGAAGTTGCCTGTGAATGTGGAGTTGGTGGCATGTGAAACCCGCATGTGGAGCATTCGTTTGTGTGGGATGCTCTACCAGGTTCATTCCTAGATAATGCACTCAAAGGGCACTAAGCATAGAGTGTGAAAACTGAGTTTCCTTGAGAGCTGCTTGGAAGCCTGATGGTGTGTGAAGTTAGTGAGCCAAATGGAGTTGTTCTCCCACAAGAACCACTCGGCTGATCCTTCTTCAATATGCCCTTCACCAACATGCAGTGTTTCCTTGATTGAATTAGCTCTCACACCAATATTTGCGTCTAGAGCCTTTGCATTGAGGGCTATCTGAAAACGGCTGTGGCGCTGAAGTTGCCTGTGAATGTGGAGTTGATGGCATGTGAAACCCGCATGTGGAGCATTCGTTTGTGTGGGATGCTCTACCAGGTTCATTTCAGTCCTAGCCATACAAAGGGCACTAAGCATAGAGTGTGAAAACTGAGTTTCCTTGAGAGCTGCTTGGAAGCCTGATGGTGTGTGAAGTTAGTGAGCCAAATGGAGTTGTTCTCCCACAAGAACCACTCGGCTGATCCTTCTTCAATATGCCCTTCACCAACATGCAGTGTTTCCTTGATTGAATTAGCTCTCACACCAATATTTGCGTCTAGAGCCTTTGCATTGAGGGCTATCTGAAAACGGCTGTGGCGCTGAAGTTGCCTGTGAATGTGGAGTTGGTGGCATGTGAAACCCGCATGTGGAGCATTCGTTTGTGTGGGATGCTCTACCAGGTTCATTCCTAGATAATGCACTCAAAGGGCACTAAGCATAGAGTGTGAAAACTGAGTTTCCTTGAGAGCTGCTTGGAAGCCTGATGGTGTGTGAAGTTAGTGAGCCAAATGGAGTTGTTCTCCCACAAGAACCACTCGGCTGATCCTTCTTCAATATGCCCTTCACCAACATGCAGTGTTTCCTTGATTGAATTAGCTCTCACACCAATATTTGCGTCTAGAGCCTTTGCATTGAGGGCTATCTGAAAACGGCTGTGGCGCTGAAGTTGCCTGTGAATGTGGAGTTGGTGGCATGTGAAACCCGCATGTGGAGCATTCGTTTGTGTGGGATGCTCTACCAGGTTCATTTCAGTCCTAGCCATACAAAGGGCACTAAGCATAGAGTGTGAAAACTGAGTTTCCTTGAGAGCTGCTTGGAAGCCTGATGGTGTGTGAAGTTAGTGAGCCAAATGGAGTTGTTCTCCCACAAGAACCACTCGGCTGATCCTTCTTCAATATGCCCTTCACCAACATGCAGTGTTTCCTTGATTGAATTAGCTCTCACACCAATATTTGCGTCTAGAGCCTTTGCATTGAGGGCTATCTGAAAACGGCTGTGGCGCTGAAGTTGCCTGTGAATGTGGAGTTGGTGGCATGTGAAACCCGCATGTGGAGCATTCGTTTGTGTGGGATGCTCTACCAGGTTCATTCCTAGATAATGCACTCAAAGGGCACTAAGCATAGAGTGTGAAAACTGAGTTTCCTTGAGAGCTGCTTGGAAGCCTGATGGTGTGTGAAGTTAGTGAGCCAAATGGAGTTGTTCTCCCACAAGAACCACTTGGCTGATCCTTCTTCAATATGCCCTTCACCAACATGCAGTGTTTCCTTGATTGAATTAGCTCTCACACCAATATTTGCGTCTAGAGCCTTTGCATTGAGGGCTATCTGAAAACGGCTGTGGCGCTGAAGTTGCCTGTGAATGTGGAGTTGGTGGCATGTGAAACCCGCATGTGGAGCATTCGTTTGTGTGGGATGCTCTACCAGGTTCATTTCAGTCCTAGCCATACAAAGGGCACTAAGCATAGAGTGTGAAAACTGAGTTTCCTTGAGAGCTGCTTGGAAGCCTGATGGTGTGTGAAGTTAGTGAGCCAAATGGAGTTGTTCTCCCACAAGAACCACTCGGCTGATCCTTCTTCAATATGCCCTTCACCAACATGCAGTGTTTCCTTGATTGAATTAGCTCTCACACCAATATTTGCGTCTAGAGCCTTTGCATTGAGGGCTATCTGAAAACGGCTGTGGCGCTGAAGTTGCCTGTGAATGTGGAGTTGGTGGCATGTGAAACCCGCATGTGGAGCATTCGTTTGTGTGGGATGCTCTACCAGGTTCATTCCTAGATAATGCACTCAAAGGGCACTAAGCATAGAGTGTGAAAACTGAGTTTCCTTGAGAGCTGCTTGGAAGCCTGATGGTGTGTGAAGTTAGTGAGCCAAATGGAGTTGTTCTCCCACAAGAACCACTCGGCTGATCCTTCTTCAATATGCCCTTCACCAACATGCAGTGTTTCCTTGATTGAATTAGCTCTCACACCAATATTTGCGTCTAGAGCCTTTGCATTGAGGGCTATCTGAAAACGGCTGTGGCGCTGAAGTTGCCTGTGAATGTGGAGTTGGTGGCATGTGAAACCCGCATGTGGAGCATTCGTTTGTGTGGGATGCTCTACCAGGTTCATTCCTAGATAATGCACTCAAAGGGCACTAAGCATAGAGTGTGAAAACTGAGTTTCCTTGAGAGCTGCTTGGAAGCCTGATGGTGTGTGAAGTTAGTGAGCCAAATGGAGTTGTTCTCCCACAAGAACCACTCGGCTGATCCTTCTTCAATATGCCCTTCACCAACATGCAGTGTTTCCTTGATTGAATTAGCTCTCACACCAATATTTGCGTCTAGAGCCTTTGCATTGAGGGCTATCTGAAAACGGCTGTGGCGCTGAAGTTGCCTGTGAATGTGGAGTTGGTGGCATGTGAAACCCGCATGTGGAGCATTCGTTTGTGTGGGATGCTCTACCAGGTTCATTTCAGTCCTAGCCATACAAAGGGCACTAAGCATAGAGTGTGAAAACTGAGTTTCCTTGAGAGCTGCTTGGAAGCCTGATGGTGTGTGAAGTTAGTGAGCCAAATGGAGTTGTTCTCCCACAAGAACCACTCGGCTGATCCTTCTTCAATATGCCCTTCACCAACATGCAGTGTTTCCTTGATTGAATTAGCTCTCACACCAATATTTGCGTCTAGAGCCTTTGCATTGAGGGCTATCTGAAAACGGCTGTGGCGCTGAAGTTGCCTGTGAATGTGGAGTTGGTGGCATGTGAAACCCGCATGTGGAGCATTCGTTTGTGTGGGATGCTCTACCAGGTTCATTCCTAGATAATGCACTCAAAGGGCACTAAGCATAGAGTGTGAAAACTGAGTTTCCTTGAGAGCTGCTGGGAAGCCTGATGGTGTGTGAAGTTAGTGAGCCAAATGGAGTTGTTCTCCCACAAGAACCACTCGGCTGATCCTTCTTCAATATGCCCTTCACCAACATGCAGTGTTTCCTTGATTGAATTAGCTCTCACACCAATATTTGCGTCTAGAGCCTTTGCATTGAGGGCTATCTGAAAACGGCTGTGGCGCTGAAGTTGCCTGTGAATGTGGAGTTGGTGGCATGTGAAACCCGCATGTGGAGCATTCGTTTGTGTGGGATGCTCTACCAGGTTCATTTCAGTCCTAGCCATACAAAGGGCACTAAGCATAGAGTGTGAAAACTGAGTTTCCTTGAGAGCTGCTTGGAAGCCTGATGGTGTGTGAAGTTAGTGAGCCAAATGGAGTTGTTCTCCCACAAGAACCACTCGGCTGATCCTTCTTCAATATGCCCTTCACCAACATGCAGTGTTTCCTTGATTGAATTAGCTCTCACACCAATATTTGCGTCTAGAGCCTTTGCAGTGAGGGCTATCTGAAAACGGCTGTGGCGCTGAAGTTGCCTGTGAATGTGGAGTTGATGGCATGTGAAACCCGCATGTGGAGCATTCGTTTGTGTGGGATGCTCTACCAGGTTCATTTCAGTCCTAGCCATACAAAGGGCACTAAGCATACAGTGTGAAAACTGAGTTTCCTTGAGAGCTGCTTGGAAGCCTGATGGTGTGTGAAGTTAGTGAGCCAAATGGAGTTGTTCTCCCACAAGAACCACTCGGCTGATCCTTCTTCAATATGCCCTTCACCAACATGCAGTGTTTCCTTGATTGAATTAGCTCTCACACCAATATTTGCGTCTAGAGCCTTTGCATTGAGGGCTATCTGAAAACGGCTGTGGCGCTGAAGTTGCCTGTGAATGTGGAGTTGGTGGCATGTGAAACCCGCATGTGGAGCATTCGTTTGTGTGGGATGCTCTACCAGGTTCATTCCTAGATAATGCACTCAAAGGGCACTAAGCATAGAGTGTGAAAACTGAGTTTCCTTGAGAGCTGCTTGGAAGCCTGATGGTGTGTGAAGTTAGTGAGCCAAATGGAGTTGTTCTCCCACAAGAACCACTCGGCTGATCCTTCTTCAATATGCCCTTCACCAACATGCAGTGTTTCCTTGATTGAATTAGCTCTCACACCAATATTTGCGTCTAGAGCCTTTGCATTGAGGGCTATCTGAAAACGGCTGTGGCGCTGAAGTTGCCTGTGAATGTGGAGTTGGTGGCATGTGAAACCCGCATGTGGAGCATTCGTTTGTGTGGGATGCTCTACCAGGTTCATTTCAGTCCTAGCCATACAAAGGGCACTAAGCATAGAGTGTGAAAACTGAGTTTCCTTGAGAGCTGCTTGGAAGCCTGATGGTGTGTGAAGTTAGTGAGCCAAATGGAGTTGTTCTCCCACAAGAACCACTCGGCTGATCCTTCTTCAATATGCCCTTCACCAACATGCAGTGTTTCCTTGATTGAATTAGCTCTCACACCAATATTTGCGTCTAGAGCCTTTGCATTGAGGGCTATCTGAAAACGGCTGTGGCGCTGAAGTTGCCTGTGAATGTGGAGTTGGTGGCATGTGAAACCCGCATGTGGAGCATTCGTTTGTGTGGGATGCTCTACCAGGTTCATTCCTAGATAATGCACTCAAAGGGCACTAAGCATAGAGTGTGAAAACTGAGTTTCCTTGAGAGCTGCTTGGAAGCCTGATGGTGTGTGAAGTTAGTGAGCCAAATGGAGTTGTTCTCCCACAAGAACCACTCGGCTGATCCTTCTTCAATATGCCCTTCACCAACATGCAGTGTTTCCTTGATTGAATTAGCTCTCACACCAATATTTGCGTCTAGAGCCTTTGCATTGAGGGCTATCTGAAAACGGCTGTGGCGCTGAAGTTGCCTGTGAATGTGGAGTTGGTGGCATGTGAAACCCGCATGTGGAGCATTCGTTTGTGTGGGATGCTCTACCAGGTTCATTTCAGTCCTAGCCATACAAAGGGCACTAAGCATAGAGTGTGAAAACTGAGTTTCCTTGAGAGCTGCTTGGAAGCCTGATGGTGTGTGAAGTTAGTGAGCCAAATGGAGTTGTTCTCCCACAAGAACCACTCGGCTGATCCTTCTTCAATATGCCCTTCACCAACATGCAGTGTTTCCTTGATTGAATTAGCTCTCACACCAATATTTGCGTCTAGAGCCTTTGCATTGAGGGCTATCTGAAAACGGCTGTGGCGCTGAAGTTGCCTGTGAATGTGGAGTTGGTGGCATGTGAAACCCGCATGTGGAGCATTCGTTTGTGTGGGATGCTCTACCAGGTTCATTCCTAGATAATGCACTCAAAGGGCACTAAGCATAGAGTGTGAAAACTGAGTTTCCTTGAGAGCTGCTTGGAAGCCTGATGGTGTGTGAAGTTAGTGAGCCAAATGGAGTTGTTCTCCCACAAGAACCACTCGGCTGATCCTTCTTCAATATGCCCTTCACCAACATGCAGTGTTTCCTTGATTGAATTAGCTCTCACACCAATATTTGCGTCTAGAGCCTTTGCATTGAGGGCTATCTGAAAACGGCTGTGGCGCTGAAGTTGCCTGTGAATGTGGAGTTGGTGGCATGTGAAACCCGCATGTGGAGCATTCGTTTGTGTGGGATGCTCTACCAGGTTCATTTCAGTCCTAGCCATACAAAGGGCACTAAGCATAGAGTGTGAAAACTGAGTTTCCTTGAGAGCTGCTTGGAAGCCTGATGGTGTGTGAAGTTAGTGAGCCAAATGGAGTTGTTCTCCCACAAGAACCACTCGGCTGATCCTTCTTCAATATGCCCTTCACCAACATGCAGTGTTTCCTTGATTGAATTAGCTCTCACACCAATATTTGCGTCTAGAGCCTTTGCATTGAGGGCTATCTGAAAACGGCTGTGGCGCTGAAGTTGCCTGTGAATGTGGAGTTTGTGGCATGTGAAACCCGCATGTGGAGCATTCGTTTGTGTGGGATGCTCTACCAGGTTCATTCCTAGATAATGCACTCAAAGGGCACTAAGCATAGAGTGTGAAAACTGAGTTTCCTTGAGAGCTGCTTGGAAGCCTGATGGTGTGAAGTTAGTGAGCCAAATGGAGTTGTTCTCCCACAAGAACCACTTGGCTGATCCTTCTTCAATATGCCCTTCACCAACATGCAGTGTTTCCTTGATTGAATTAGCTCTCACACCAATATTTGCGTCTAGAGCCTTTGCATTGAGGGCTATCTGAAAACGGCTGTGGCGCTGAAGTTGCCTGTGAATGTGGAGTTGGTGGCATGTGAAACCCGCATGTGGAGCATTCGTTTGTGTTGGATGCTCTACCAGGTTTATTTCAGTCCTAGCCATACAAAGGGCACTAAGCATAGAGTGTGAAAACTGAGTTTCCTTGAGAGCTGCTTGGAAGCCTGATGGTGTGTGAAGTTAGTGAGCCAAATGGAGTTGTTCTCCCACAAGAACCACTCGGCTGATCCTTCTTCAATATGCCCTTCACCAACATGCAGTGTTTCCTTGATTGAATTAGCTCTCACACCAATATTTGCCTCTAGTGCCTTTGCATTGAGGGCTATCTGAAAACGGCTGTGGCGCTGAAGTTGCCTGTGAATGTGGAGTTGGTGGCATGTGAAACCCGCATGTGGAGCATTCGTTTGTGTGGGATGCTCTACCAGGTTCATTCCTAGATAATGCACTCAAAGGGCACTAAGCATAGAGTGTGAAAACTGAGTTTCCTTGAGAGCTGCTTGGAAGCCTGATGGTGTGTGAAGTTAGTGAGCCAAATGGAGTTGTTCTCCCACAAGAACCACTCGGCTGATCCTTCTTCAATATGCCCTTCACCAACATGCAGTGTTTCCTTGATTGAATTAGCTCTCACACCAATATTTGCGTCTAGAGCCTTTGCATTGAGGGCTATCTGAAAACGGCTGTGGCGCTGAAGTTGCCTGTGAATGTGGAGTTGGTGGCATGTGAAACCCGCATGTGGAGCATTCGTTTGTGTGGGATGCTCTACCAGGTTCATTTCAGTCCTAGCCATACAAAGGGCACTAAGCATAGAGTGTGAAAACTGAGTTTCCTTGAGAGCTGCTTGGAAGCCTGATGGTGTGTGAAGTTAGTGAGCCAAATGGAGTTGTTCTCCCACAAGAACCACTCGGCTGATCCTTCTTCAATATGCCCTTCACCAACATGCAGTGTTTCCTTGATTGAATTAGCTCTCACACCAATATTTGCGTCTAGAGCCTTTGCATTGAGGGCTATCTGAAAACGGCTGTGGCGCTGAAGTTGCCTGTGAATGTGGAGTTGGTGGCATGTGAAACCCGCATGTGGAGCATTCGTTTGTGTGGGATGCTCTACCAGGTTCATTCCTAGATAATGCACTCAAAGGGCACTAAGCATAGAGTGTGAAAACTGAGTTTCCTTGAGAGCTGCTTGGAAGCCTGATGGTGTGTGAAGTTAGTGAGCCAAATGGAGTTGTTCTCCCACAAGAACCACTCGGCTGATCCTTCTTCAATATGCCCTTCACCAACATGCAGTGTTTCCTTGATTGAATTAGCTCTCACACCAATATTTGCGTCTAGAGCCTTTGCATTGAGGGCTATCTGAAAACGGCTGTGGCGCTGAAGTTGCCTGTGAATGTGGAGTTGGTGGCATGTGAAACCCGCATGTGGAGCATTCGTTTGTGTGGGATGCTCTACCAGGTTCATTCCTAGATAATGCACTCAAAGGGCACTAAGCATAGAGTGTGAAAACTGAGTTTCCTTGAGAGCTGCTTGGAAGCCTGATGGTGTGTGAAGTTAGTGAGCCAAATGGAGTTGTTCTCCCACAAGAACCACTCGGCTGATCCTTCTTCAATATGCCCTTCACCAACATGCAGTGTTTCCTTGATTGAATTA
Organism: Ochotona princeps; assembly: GCF_030435755.1. Classification (NCBI taxonomy): domain Eukaryota; kingdom Metazoa; phylum Chordata; class Mammalia; order Lagomorpha; family Ochotonidae; genus Ochotona; species Ochotona princeps. The sequence continues at coordinate 24,350 of NW_026698475.1, forward strand.
GCTCTCACACCAATATTTGCGTCTAGAGCCTTTGCATTGAGGGCTATCTGAAAACGGCTGTGGCGCTGAAGTTGCCTGTGAATGTGGAGTTGGTGGCATGTGAAACCCGCATGTGGAGCATTCGTTTGTGTGGGATGCTCTACCAGGTTCATTTCAGTCCTAGCCATACAAAGGGCACTAAGCATAGAGTGTGAAAACTGAGTTTCCTTGAGAGCTGCTTGGAAGCCTGATGGTGTGTGAAGTTAGTGAGCCAAATGGAGTTGTTCTCCCACAAGAACCACTCGGCTGATCCTTCTTCAATATGCCCTTCACCAACATGCAGTGTTTCCTTGATTGAATTAGCTCTCACACCAATATTTGCGTCTAGAGCCTTTGCATTGAGGGCTATCTGAAAACGGCTGTGGCGCTGAAGTTGCCTGTGAATGTGGAGTTGGTGGCATGTGAAACCCGCATGTGGAGCATTCGTTTGTGTGGGATGCTCTACCAGGTTCATTCCTAGATAATGCACTCAAAGGGCACTAAGCATAGAGTGTGAAAACTGAGTTTCCTTGAGAGCTGCTTGGAAGCCTGATGGTGTGTGAAGTTAGTGAGCCAAATGGAGTTGTTCTCCCACAAGAACCACTCGGCTGATCCTTCTTCAATATGCCCTTCACCAACATGCAGTGTTTCCTTGATTGAATTAGCTCTCACACCAATATTTGCGTCTAGAGCCTTTGCATTGAGGGCTATCTGAAAACGGCTGTGGCGCTGAAGTTGCCTGTGAATGTGGAGTTGGGTGGCATGTGAAACCCGCATGTGGAGCATTCGTTTGTGTGGGATGCTCTACCAGGTTCATTTCAGTCCTAGCCATACAAAGGGCACTAAGCATAGAGTGTGAAAACTGAGTTTCCTTGAGAGCTGCTTGGAAGCCTGATGGTGTGTGAAGTTAGTGAGCCAAATGGAGTTGTTCTCCCACAAGAACCACTCGGCTGATCCTTCTTCAATATGCCCTTCACCAACATGCAGTGTTTCCTTGATTGAATTAGCTCTCACACCAATATTTGCGTCTAGAGCCTTTGCATTGAGGGCTATCTGAAAACGGCTGTGGCGCTGAAGTTGCCTGTGAATGTGGAGTTGGTGGCATGTGAAACCCGCATGTGGAGCATTCGTTTGTGTGGGATGCTCTACCAGGTTCATTCCTAGATAATGCACTCAAAGGGCACTAAGCATAGAGTGTGAAACTGAGTTTCCTATGAGAGCTGCTGGGAAGCCTGATGGTGTGTGAAGTTAGTGAGCCAAATGGAGTTGTTCTCCCACAAGAACCACTCGGCTGATCCTTCTTCAATATGCCCTTCACCAACATGCAGTGTTTCCTTGATTGAATTAGCTCTCACACCAATATTTGCGTCTAGAGCCTTTGCATTGAGGGCTATCTGAAAACGGCTGTGGCGCTGAAGTTGCCTGTGAATGTGGAGTTGGTGGCATGTGAAACCCGCATGTGGAGCATTCGTTTGTGTGGGATGCTCTACCAGGTTCATTCCTAGATAATGCACTCAAAGGGCACTAAGCATAGAGTGTGAAAACTGAGTTTCCTTGAGAGCTGCTTGGAAGCCTGATGGTGTGAAGTTAGTGAGCCAAATGGAGTTGTTCTCCCACAAGAACCACTTGGCTGATCCTTCTTCAATATGCCCTTCACCAACATGCAGTGTTTCCTTGATTGAATTAGCTCTCACACCAATATTTGCGTCTAGAGCCTTTGCATTGAGGGCTATCTGAAAACGGCTGTGGCGCTGAAGTTGCCTGTGAATGTGGAGTTGGTGGCATGTGAAACCCGCATGTGGAGCATTCGTTTGTGTTGGATGCTCTACCAGGTTATTTCAGTCCTAGCCATACAAAGGGCACTAAGCATAGAGTGTGAAAACTGAGTTTCCTTGAGAGCTGCTTGGAAGCCTGATGGTGTGTGAAGTTAGTGAGCCAAATGGAGTTGTTCTCCCACAAGAACCACTCGGCTGATCCTTCTTCAATATGCCCTTCACCAACATGCAGTGTTTCCTTGATTGAATTAGCTCTCACACCAATATTTGCCTCTAGTGCCTTTGCATCGAGGGCTATCTGAAAACGGCTGTGGCGCTGAAGTTGCCTGTGAATGTGGAGTTGGTGGCATGTGAAACCCGCATGTGGAGCATTCGTTTGTGTGGGATGCTCTACCAGGTTCATTCCTAGATAATGCACTCAAAGGGCACTAAGCATAGAGTGTGAAAACTGAGTTTCCTTGAGAGCTGCTTGGAAGCCTGATGGTGTGTGAAGTTAGTGAGCCAAATGGAGTTGTTCTCCCACAAGAACCACTCGGCTGATCCTTCTTCAATATGCCCTTCACCAACATGCAGTGTTTCCTTGATTGAATTAGCTCTCACACCAATATTTGCGTCTAGAGCCTTTGCATTGAGGGCTATCTGAAAACGGCTGTGGCGCTGAAGTTGCCTGTGAATGTGGAGTTGGTGGCATGTGAAACCCGCATGTGGAGCATTCGTTTGTGTGGGATGCTCTACCAGGTTCATTTCAGTCCTAGCCATACAAAGGGCACTAAGCATAGAGTGTGAAAACTGAGTTTCCTTGGGGAGAGCTGCTTGGAAGCCTGATGGTGTGTGAAGTTAGTGAGCCAAATGGAGTTGTTCTCCCACAAGAACCACTCGGCTGATCCTTCTTCAATATGCCCTTCACCAACATGCAGTGTTTCCTTGATTGAATTAGCTCTCACACCAATATTTGCGTCTAGAGCCTTTGCATTGAGGGCTATCTGAAAACGGCTGTGGCGCTGAAGTTGCCTGTGAATGTGGAGTTGGTGGCATGTGAAACCCGCATGTGGAGCATTCGTTTGTGTGGGATGCTCTACCAGGTTCATTCCTAGATAATGCACTCAAAGGGCACTAAGCATAGAGTGTGAAAACTGAGTTTCCTTGAGAGCTGCTTGGAAGCCTGATGGTGTGTGAAGTTAGTGAGCCAAATGGAGTTGTTCTCCCACAAGAACCACTCGGCTGATCCTTCTTCAATATGCCCTTCACCAACATGCAGTGTTTCCTTGATTCAATTAGCTCTCACACCAATATTTGCGTCTAGAGCCTTTGCATTGAGGGCTATCTGAAAACGGCTGTGGCGCTGAAGTTGCCTGTGAATGTGGAGTTGGTGGCATGTGAAACCCGCATGTGGAGCATTCGTTTGTGTGGGATGCTCTACCAGGTTCATTCCTAGATAATGCACTCAAAGGGCACTAAGCATAGAGTGTGAAAACTGAGTTTCCTTGAGAGCTGCTTGGAAGCCTGATGGTGTGTGAAGTTAGTGAGCCAAATGGAGTTGTTCTCCCACAAGAACCACTCGGCTGATCCTTCTTCAATATGCCCTTCACCAACATGCAGTGTTTCCTTGATTGAATTAGCTCTCACACCAATATTTGCGTCTAGAGCCTTTGCATTGAGGGCTATCTGAAAACGGCTGTGGCGCTGAAGTTGCCTGTGAATGTGGAGTTGGTGGCATGTGAAACCCGCATGTGGAGCATTCGTTTGTGTGGGATGCTCTACCAGGTTCATTCCTAGATAATGCACTCAAAGGGCACTAAGCATAGAGTGTGAAAACTGAGTTTCCTTGAGAGCTGCTTGGAAGCCTGATGGTGTGTGAAGTTAGTGAGCCAAATGGAGTTGTTCTCCCACAAGAACCACTCGGCTGATCCTTCTTCAATATGCCCTTCACCAACATGCAGTGTTTCCTTGATTCAATTAGCTCTCACACCAATATTTGCGTCTAGAGCCTTTGCATTGAGGGCTATCTGAAAACGGCTGTGGCGCTGAAGTTGCCTGTGAATGTGGAGTTGGTGGCATGTGAAACCCGCATGTGGAGCATTCGTTTGTGTGGGATGCTCTACCAGGTTCATTCCTAGATAATGCACTCAAAGGGCACTAAGCATAGAGTGTGAAAACTGAGTTTCCTTGAGAGCTGCTTGGAAGCCTGATGGTGTGTGAAGTTAGTGAGCCAAATGGAGTTGTTCTCCCACAAGAACCACTCGGCTGATCCTTCTTCAATATGCCCTTCACCAACATGCAGTGTTTCCTTGATTGAATTAGCTCTCACACCAATATTTGCGTCTAGAGCCTTTGCATTGAGGGCTATCTGAAAACGGCTGTGGCGCTGAAGTTGCCTGTGAATGTGGAGTTGGTGGCATGTGAAACCCGCATGTGGAGCATTCGTTTGTGTGGGATGCTCTACCAGGTTCATTTCAGTCCTAGCCATACAAAGGGCACTAAGCATAGAGTGTGAAAACTGAGTTTCCTTGAGAGCTGCTTGGAAGCCTGATGGTGTGTGAAGTTAGTGAGCCAAATGGAGTTGTTCTCCCACAAGAACCACTCGGCTGATCCTTCTTCAATATGCCCTTCACCAACATGCAGTGTTTCCTTGATTGAATTAGCTCTCACACCAATATTTGCGTCTAGAGCCTTTGCATTGAGGGCTATCTGAAAACGGCTGTGGCGCTGAAGTTGCCTGTGAATGTGGAGTTGGTGGCATGTGAAACCCGCATGTGGAGCATTCGTTTGTGTGGGATGCTCTACCAGGTTCATTCCTAGATAATGCACTCAAAGGGCACTAAGCATAGAGTGTGAAAACTGAGTTTCCTTGAGAGCTGCTGGGAAGCCTGATGGTGTGTGAAGTTAGTGAGCCAAATGGAGTTGTTCTCCCACAAGAACCACTCGGCTGATCCTTCTTCAATATGCCCTTCACCAACATGCAGTGTTTCCTTGATTGAATTAGCTCTCACACCAATATTTGCGTCTAGAGCCTTTGCATTGAGGGCTATCTGAAAACGGCTGTGGCGCTGAAGTTGCCTGTGAATGTGGAGTTGGTGGCATGTGAAACCCGCATGTGGAGCATTCGTTTGTGTGGGATGCTCTACCAGGTTCATTCCTAGATAATGCACTCAAAGGGCACTAAGCATAGAGTGTGAAAACTGAGTTTCCTTGAGAGCTGCTTGGAAGCCTGATGGTGTGAAGTTAGTGAGCCAAATGGAGTTGTTCTCCCACAAGAACCACTTGGCTGATCCTTCTTCAATATGCCCTTCACCAACATGCAGTGTTTCCTTGATTGAATTAGCTCTCACACCAATATTTGCGTCTAGAGCCTTTGCATTGAGGGCTATCTGAAAACGGCTGTGGCGCTGAAGTTGCCTGTGAATGTGGAGTTGGTGGCATGTGAAACCCGCATGTGGAGCATTCGTTTGTGTTGGATGCTCTACCAGGTTTATTTCAGTCCTAGCCATAAAAAGGGCACTAAGCATAGAGTGTGAAAACTGAGTTTCCTTGAGAGCTGCTTGGAAGCCTGATGGTGTGTGAAGTTAGTGAGCCAAATGGAGTTGTTCTCCCACAAGAACCACTCGGCTGATCCTTCTTCAATATGCCCTTCACCAACATGCAGTGTTTCCTTGATTGAATTAGCTCTCACACCAATATTTGCCTCTAGTGCCTTTGCATCGAGGGCTATCTGAAAACGGCTGTGGCGCTGAAGTTGCCTGTGAATGTGGAGTTGGTGGCATGTGAAACCCGCATGTGGAGCATTCGTTTGTGTGGGATGCTCTACCAGGTTCATTCCTAGATAATGCACTCAAAGGGCACTAAGCATAGAGTGTGAAAACTGAGTTTCCTTGAGAGCTGCTTGGAAGCCTGATGGTGTGTGAAGTTAGTGAGCCAAATGGAGTTGTTCTCCCACAAGAACCACTCGGCTGATCCTTCTTCAATATGCCCTTCACCAACATGCAGTGTTTCCTTGATTGAATTAGCTCTCACACCAATATTTGCGTCTACAGCCTTTGCATTGAGGGCTATCTGAAAACGGCTGTGGCGCTGAAGTTGCCTGTGAATGTGGAGTTGGTGGCATGTGAAACCCGCATGTGGAGCATTCGTTTGTGTGGGATGCTCTACCAGGTTCATTTCAGTCCTAGCCATACAAAGGGCACTAAGCATAGAGTGTGAAAACTGAGTTTCCTTGAGAGCTGCTTGGAAGCCTGATGGTGTGTGAAGTTAGTGAGCCAAATGGAGTTGTTCTCCCACAAGAACCACTCGGCTGATCCTTCTTCAATATGCCCTTCACCAACATGCAGTGTTTCCTTGATTGAATTAGCTCTCACACCAATATTTGCGTCTAGAGCCTTTGCATTGAGGGCTATCTGAAAACGGCTGTGGCGCTGAAGTTGCCTGTGAATGTGGAGTTGGTGGCATGTGAAACCCGCATGTGGAGCATTCGTTTGTGTGGGATGCTCTACCAGGTTCATTCCTAGATAATGCACTCAAAGGGCACTAAGCATAGAGTGTGAAAACTGAGTTTCCTTGAGAGCTGCTTGGAAGCCTGATGGTGTGTGAAGTTAGTGAGCCAAATGGAGTTGTTCTCCCACAAGAACCACTCGGCTGATCCTTCTTCAATATGCCCTTCACCAACATGCAGTGTTTCCTTGATTGAATTAGCTCTCACACCAATATTTGCGTCTAGAGCCTTTGCATTGAGGGCTATCTGAAAACGGCTGTGGCGCTGAAGTTGCCTGTGAATGTGGAGTTGGTGGCATGTGAAACCCGCATGTGGAGCATTCGTTTGTGTGGGATGCTCTACCAGGTTCATTCCTAGATAATGCACTCAAAGGGCACTAAGCATAGAGTGTGAAAACTGAGTTTCCTTGAGAGCTGCTTGGAAGCCTGATGGTGTGTGAAGTTAGTGAGCCAAATGGAGTTGTTCTCCCACAAGAACCACTCGGCTGATCCTTCTTCAATATGCCCTTCACCAACATGCAGTGTTTCCTTGATTGAATTAGCTCTCACACCAATATTTGCGTCTAGAGCCTTTGCATTGAGGGCTATCTGAAAACGGCTGTGGCGCTGAAGTTGCCTGTGAATGTGGAGTTGGTGGCATGTGAAACCCGCATGTGGAGCATTCGTTTGTGTGGGATGCTCTACCAGGTTCATTTCAGTCCTAGCCATACAAAGGGCACTAAGCATAGAGTGTGAAAACTGAGTTTCCTTGAGAGCTGCTTGGAAGCCTGATGGTGTGTGAAGTTAGTGAGCCAAATGGAGTTGTTCTCCCACAAGAACCACTCGGCTGATCCTTCTTCAATATGCCCTTCACCAACATGCAGTGTTTCCTTGATTGAATTAGCTCTCACACCAATATTTGCGTCTAGAGCCTTTGCATTGAGGGCTATCTGAAAACGGCTGTGGCGCTGAAGTTGCCTGTGAATGTGGAGTTGGTGGCATGTGAAACCCGCATGTGGAGCATTCGTTTGTGTGGGATGCTCTACCAGGTTCATTCCTAGATAATGCACTCAAAGGGCACTAAGCATAGAGTGTGAAAACTGAGTTTCCTTGAGAGCTGCTTGGAAGCCTGATGGTGTGTGAAGTTAGTGAGCCAAATGGAGTTGTTCTCCCACAAGAACCACTCGGCTGATCCTTCTTCAATATGCCCTTCACCAACATGCAGTGTTTCCTTGATTGAATTAGCTCTCACACCAATATTTGCGTCTAAGAGCCTTTGCATTGAGGGCTATCTGAAAACGGCTGTGGCGCTGAAGTTGCCTGTGAATGTGGAGTTGGTGGCATGTGAAACCCGCATGTGGAGCATTCGTTTGTGTGGGATGCTCTACCAGGTTCATTTCAGTCCTAGCCATACAAAGGGCACTAAGCATAGAGTGTGAAAACTGAGTTTCCTTGAGAGCTGCTTGGAAGCCTGATGGTGTGTGAAGTTAGTGAGCCAAATGGAGTTGTTCTCCCACAAGAACCACTCGGCTGATCCTTCTTCAATATGCCCTTCACCAACATGCAGTGTTTCCTTGATTGAATTAGCTCTCACACCAATATTTGCGTCTAGAGCCTTTGCATTGAGGGCTATCTGAAAACGGCTGTGGCGCTGAAGTTGCCTGTGAATGTGGAGTTGGTGGCATGTGAAACCCGCATGTGGAGCATTCGTTTGTGTGGGATGCTCTACCAGGTTCATTCCTAGATAATGCACTCAAAGGGCACTAAGCATAGAGTGTGAAAACTGAGTTTCCTTGAGAGCTGCTTGGAAGCCTGATGGTGTGTGAAGTTAGTGAGCCAAATGGAGTTGTTCTCCCACAAGAACCACTCGGCTGATCCTTCTTCAATATGCCCTTCACCAACATGCAGTGTTTCCTTGATTGAATTAGCTCTCACACCAATATTTGCGTCTAGAGCCTTTGCATTGAGGGCTATCTGAAAACGGCTGTGGCGCTGAAGTTGCCTGTGAATGTGGAGTTGGTGGCATGTGAAACCCGCATGTGGAGCATTCGTTTGTGTGGGATGCTCTACCAGGTTCATTTCAGTCCTAGCCATACAAAGGGCACTAAGCATAGAGTGTGAAAACTGAGTTTCCTTGAGAGCTGCTTGGAAGCCTGATGGTGTGTGAAGTTAGTGAGCCAAATGGAGTTGTTCTCCCACAAGAACCACTCGGCTGATCCTTCTTCAATATGCCCTTCACCAACATGCAGTGTTTCCTTGATTGAATTAGCTCTCACACCAATATTTGCGTCTAGAGCCTTTGCATTGAGGGCTATCTGAAAACGGCTGTGGCGCTGAAGTTGCCTGTGAATGTGGAGTTGGTGGCATGTGAAACCCGCATGTGGAGCATTCGTTTGTGTGGGATGCTCTACCAGGTTCATTTCAGTCCTAGCCATACAAAGGGCACTAAGCATAGAGTGTGAAAACTGAGTTTCCTTGAGAGCTGCTTGGAAGCCTGATGGTGTGTGAAGTTAGTGAGCCAAATGGAGTTGTTCTCCCACAAGAACCACTCGGCTGATCCTTCTTCAATATGCCCTTCACCAACATGCAGTGTTTCCTTGATTGAATTAGCTCTCACACCAATATTTGCGTCTAGAGCCTTTGCATTGAGGGCTATCTAAAAACGGCTGTGGCGCTGAAGTTGCCTGTGAATGTGGAGTTGGTGGCATGTGAAACCCGCATGTGGAGCATTCGTTTGTGTGGGATGCTCTACCAGGTTCATTCCTAGATAATGCACTCAAAGGGCACTAAGCATAGAGTGTGAAAACTGAGTTTCCTTGAGAGCTGCTTGGAAGCCTGATGGTGTGAAGTTAGTGAGCCAAATGGAGTTGTTCTCCCACAAGAACCACTCGGCTGATCCTTCTTCAATATGCCCTTCACCAACATGCAGTGTTTCCTTGATTGAATTAGCTCTCACACCAATATTTGCGTCTAGAGCCTTTGCATTGAGGGCTATCTGAAAACGGCTGTGGCGCTGAAGTTGCCTGTGAATGTGGAGTTGGTGGCATGTGAAACCCGCATGTGGAGCATTCTTTTGTGTGGGATGCTCTACCAGGTTCATTCCTAGATAATGCACTCAAAGGGCACTAAGCATAGAGTGTGAAAACTGAGTTTCCTTGAGAGCTGCTTGGAAGCCTGATGGTGTGTGAAGTTAGTGAGCCAAATGGAGTTGTTCTCCCACAAGAACCACTCGGCTGATCCTTCTTCAATATGCCCTTCACCAACATGCAGTGTTTCCTTGATTGAATTAGCTCTCACACCAATATTTGCGTCTAGAGCCTTTGCATTGAGGGCTATCTGAAAACGGCTGTGGCGCTGAAGTTGCCTGTGAATGTGGAGTTGGTGGCATGTGAAACCCGCATGTGGAACATTCGTTTGTGTGGGATGCTCTACCAGGTTCATTTCAGTCCTAGCCATACAAAGGGCACTAAGCATAGAGTGTGAAAACTGAGTTTCCTTGAGAGCTGCTTGGAAGCCTGATGGTGTGTGAAGTTAGTGAGCCAAATGGAGTTGTTCTCCCACAAGAACCACTCGGCTGATCCTTCTTCAATATGCCCTTCACCAACATGCAGTGTTTCCTTGATTGAATTAGCTCTCACACCAATATTTGCGTCTAGAGCCTTTGCATTGAGGGCTATCTGAAAACGGCTGTGGCGCTGAAGTTGCCTGTGAATGTGGAGTTGGTGGCATGTGAAACCCGCATGTGGAGCATTCGTTTGTGTGGGATGCTCTACCAGGTTCATTTCAGTCCTAGCCATACAAACGGCACTAAGCATAGAGTGTGAAAACTGAGTTTCCTTGAGAGCTGCTTGGAAGCCTGATGGTGTGTGAAGTTAGTGAGCCAAATGGAGTTGTTCTCCCACAAGAACCACTCGGCTGATCCTTCTTCAATATGCCCTTCACCAACATGCAGTGTTTCCTTGATTGAATTAGCTCTCACACCAATATTTGCGTCTAGAGCCTTTGCATTGAGGGCTATCTGAAAACGGCTGTGGCGCTGAAGTTGCCTGTGAATGTGGAGTTGGTGGCATGTGAAACCCGCATGTGGAGCATTCGTTTGTGTGGGATGCTCTACCAGGTTCATTCCTAGATAATGCACTCAAAGGGCACTAAGCATAGAGTGTGAAAACTGAGTTTCCTTGAGAGCTGCTTGGAAGCCTGATGGTGTGTGAAGTTAGTGAGCCAAATGGAGTTGTTCTCCCACAAGAACCACTCGGCTGATCCTTCTTCAATATGCCCTTCACCAACATGCAGTGTTTCCTTGATTGAATTAGCTCTCACACCAATATTTGCGTCTAGAGCCTTTGCATTGAGGGCTATCTGAAAACGGCTGTGGCGCTGAAGTTGCCTGTGAATGTGGAGTTGGTGGCATGTGAAACCCGCATGTGGAGCATTCGTTTGTGTGGGATGCTCTACCAGGTTCATTTCAGTCCTAGCCATACAAAGGGCACTAAGCATAGAGTGTGAAAACTGAGTTTCCTTGAGAGCTGCTTGGAAGCCTGATGGTGTGTGAAGTTAGTGAGCCAAATGGAGTTGTTCTCCCACAAGAACCACTCGGCTGATCCTTCTTCAATATGCCCTTTACCAACATGCAGTGTTTCCTTGATTGAATTAGCTTTCACACCAATATTTGCGTCTAGAGCCTTTGCATTGAGGGCTATCTGAAAACGGCTGTGGCGCTGAAGTTGCCTGTGAATGTGGAGTTGGTGGCATGTGAAACCCGCATGTGGAGCATTCGTTTGTGTGGGATGCTCTACCAGGTTCATTTCAGTCCTAGCCATACAAAGGGCACTAAGCATAGAGTGTGAAAACTGAGTTTCCTTGAGAGCTGCTTGGAAGCCTGATGGTGTGTGAAGTTAGTGAGCCAAATGGAGTTGTTCTCCCACAAGAACCACTCGGCTGATCCTTCTTCAATATGCCCTTCACCAACATGCAGTGTTTCCTTGATTGAATTAGCTCTCACACCAATATTTGCGTCTAGAGCCTTTGCATTGAGGGCTATCTAAAAACGGCTGTAGCGTTGAAGTTGCCTGTGAATGTGGAGTTGGTGGCATGTGAAACCCGCATGTGGAGCATTCGTTTGTGTGGGATGCTCTACCAGGTTCATTCCTAGATAATGCACTCAAAGGGCACTAAGCATAGAGTGTGAAAACTGAGTTTCCTTGAGAGCTGCTTGGAAGCCTGATGGTGTGAAGTTAGTGAGCCAAATGGAGTTGTTCTCCCACAAGAACCACTCGGCTGATCCTTCTTCAATATGCCCTTCACCAACATGCAGTGTTTCCTTGATTGAATTAGCTCTCACACCAATATTTGCGTCTAGAGCCTTTGCATTGAGGGCTATCTGAAAACGGCTGTGGCGCTGAAGTTGCCTGTGAATGTGGAGTTGGTGGCATGTGAAACCCGCATGTGGAGCATTCGTTTGTGTGGGATGCTCTACCAGGTTCATTCCTAGATAATGCACTCAAAGGGCACTAAGCATAGAGTGTGAAAACTGAGTTTCCTTGAGAGCTGCTTGGAAGCCTGATGGTGTGTGAAGTTAGTGAGCCAAATGGAGTTGTTCTCCCACAAGAACCACTCGGCTGATCCTTCTTCAATATGCCCTTCACCAACATGCAGTGTTTCCTTGATTGAATTAGCTCTCACACCAATATTTGCGTCTAGAGCCTTTGCATTGAGGGCTATCTGAAAACGGCTGTGGCGCTGAAGTTGCCTGTGAATGTGGAGTTGGTGGCATGTGAAACCCGCATGTGGAGCATTCGTTTGTGTGGGATGCTCTACCAGGTTCATTCCTAGATAATGCACTCAAAGGGCACTAAGCATAGAGTGTGAAAACTGAGTTTCCTTGAGAGCTGCTTGGAAGCCTGATGGTGTGTGAAGTTAGTGAGCCAAATGGAGTTGTTCTCCCACAAGAACCACTCGGCTGATCCTTCTTCAATATGCCCTTCACCAACATGCAGTGTTTCCTTGATTGAATTAGCTCTCACACCAATATTTGCGTCTAGAGCCTTTGCATTGAGGGCTATCTGAAAACGGCTGTGGCGCTGAAGTTGCCTGTGAATGTGGAGTTGGTGGCATGTGAAACCCGCATGTGGAGCATTCGTTTGTGTGGGATGCTCTACCAGGTTCATTCCTAGATAATGCACTCAAAGGGCACTAAGCATAGAGTGTGAAAACTGAGTTTCCTTGAGAGCTGCTTGGAAGCCTGATGGTGTGAAGTTAGTGAGCCAAATGGAGTTGTTCTCCCACAAGAACCACTCGGCTGATCATTCTTCAATATGCCCTTCACCAACATGCAGTGTTTCCTTGATTGAATTAGCTCTCACACCAATATTTGCGTCTAGAGCCTTTGCATTGAGGGCTATCTGAAAACGGCTGTGGCGCTGAAGTTGCCTGTGAATGTGGAGTTGGTGGCATGTGAAACCCGCATGTGGAGCATTCGTTTGTGTGGGATGCTGACCAAGTTTCATTTCAGTCCTAGGCACAGAAAGAGCACTAAGCATAGAGTGTGAAAACTGAGTTTCCTTGAGAGCTGCTTGGAAGCCTGATGGTGTGTGAAGTTAGTGAGCCAAATGGAGTTGTTCTCCCACAAGAACCACTCGGCTGATCCTTCTTCAATATGCCCTTCACCAACATGCAGTGTTTCCCTTGATTGAATTAGCTCTCACACCAATATTTGCGTCTAGAGCCTTTGCATTGAGGGCTATCTGAAAACGGCTGTGGCGCTGAAGTTGCCTGTGAATGTGGAGTTGGTGGCATGTGAAACCCGCATGTGGAGCATTCGTTTGTGTGGGATGCTGACCAAGCTTCATTTCAGTCCTAGGCACACAAAGGGCACTAAGCATAGAGTGTGAAAACTGAGTTTCCTTGAGAGCTGCTTGGAAGCCTGATGGTGTGTGAAGTTAGTGAGCCAAATGGAGTTGTTCTCCCACAAGAACCACTCGGCTGATCCTTCTTCAATATGCCCTTCACCAACATGCAGTGTTTCCTTGATTGAATTAGCTCTCACACCAATATTTGCGTCTAGAGCCTTTGCATTGAGGGCTATCTGAAAACGGCTGTGGCGCTGAAGTTGCCTGTGAATGTGGAGTTGGTGGCATGTGAAACCCGCATGTGAGGCATTCGTTTGTGTGGGATGCTCTACCAGGTTCATTTCAGTAATAGCCATACGAAAGGCACTAAGCATAGAGTGTGAAAACTGAGTTTCCTTGAGAGCTGCTTGGAAGCCTGATGGTGTGTGAAGTTAGTGAGCCAAATGGAGTTGTTCTCCCACAAGAACCACTCGGCTGATCCTTCTTCAATATGCCATTCACCAACATGCAGTGTTTCCTTGATTGAATTAGCTCTCACACCAATATTTGCGTCTAGAGCCTTTGCATTGAGGGCTATCTGAAAACGGCTGTGGCGCTGAAGTTGCCTGTGAATGTGGAGTTGGTGGCATGTGAAACCCGCATGTGGAGCATTCGTTTGTGTGGGATGCTCTACCAGGTTCATTTCAGTCCTAGCCATACAAAGGGCACTAAGCATAGAGTGTGAAAACTGAGTTTCCTTGAGAGCTGCTTGGAAGCCTGATGGTGTGTGAAGTTAGTGAGCCAAATGGAGTTGTTCTCCCACAAGAACCACTCGGCTGATCCTTCTTCAATATGCCCTTCACCAACATGCAGTGTTTCCTTGATTGAATTAGCTCTCACACCAATATTTGCGTCTAGAGCCTTTGCATTGAGGGCTATCTGAAAACGGCTGTGGCGCTGAAGTTGCCTGTGAATGTGGAGTTGGTGGCATGTGAAACCCGCATGTGGAGCATTCGTTTGTGTGGGATGCTCTACCAGGTTCATTCCTAGATAATGCACTCAAAGGGCACTAAGCATAGAGTGTGAAAACTGAGTTTCCTTGAGAGCTGCTTGGAAGCCTGATGGTGTGTGAAGTTAGTGAGCCAAATGGAGTTGTTCTCCCACAAGAACCACTCGGCTGATCCTTCTTCAATATGCCCTTCACCAACATGCAGTGTTTCCTTGATTGAATTAGCTCTCACACCAATATTTGCGTCTAGAGCCTTTGCATTGAGGGCTATCTGAAAACGGCTGTGGCGCTGAAGTTGCCTGTGAATGTGGAGTTGGTGGCATGTGAAACCCGCATGTGGAGCATTCGTTTGTGTGGGATGCTCTACCAGGTTCATTCCTAGATAATGCACTCAAAGGGCACTAAGCATAGAGTGTGAAAACTGAGTTTCCTTGAGAGCTGCTTGGAAGCCTGATGGTGTGTGAAGTTAGTGAGCCAAATGGAGTTGTTCTCCCACAAGAACCACTCGGCTGATCCTTCTTCAATATGCCCTTCACCAACATGCAGTGTTTCCTTGATTGAATTAGCTCTCACACCAATATTTGCGTCTAGAGCCTTTGCATTGAGGGCTATCTGAAAACGGCTGTGGCGCTGAAGTTGCCTGTGAATGTGGAGTTGGTGGCATGTGAAACCCGCATGTGGAGCATTCGTTTGTGTGGGATGCTCTACCAGGTTCATTTCAGTCCTAGCCATACAAAGGGCACTAAGCATAGAGTGTGAAAACTGAGTTTCCTTGAGAGCTGCTTGGAAGCCTGATGGTGTGTGAAGTTAGTGAGCCAAATGGAGTTGTTCTCCCACAAGAACCACTTGGCTGATCCTTCTTCAATATGCCCTTCACCAACATGCAGTGTTTCCTTGATTGAATTAGCTCTCACACCAATATTTGCGTCTAGAGCCTTTGCATTGAGGGCTATCTGAAAACGGCTGTGGCGCTGAAGTTGCCTGTGAATGTGGAGTTGGTGGCATGTGAAACCCGCATGTGGAGCATTCGTTTGTGTGGGATGCTCTACCAGGTTCATTCCTAGATAATGCACTCACAGGGCACTAAGCATAGAGTGTGAAAACTGAGTTTCCTTGAGAGCTGCTTGGAAGCCTGATGGTGTGAAGTTAGTGAGCCAAATGGAGTTGTTCTCCCACAAGAACCACTCGGCTGATCCTTCTTCAATATGCCCTTCACCAACATGCAGTGTTTCCTTGGTTGAATTAGCTCTCACACCAATATTTGCGTCTAGAGCCTTTGCATTGAGGGCTATCTGAAAACGGCTGTGGCGCTGAAGTTGCCTGTGAATGTGGAGTTGGTGGCATGTGAAACCCGCATGTGGAGCATTCGTTTGTGTGGGATGCTGACCAAGTTTCATTTCAGTCCAAGGCACAGAAAGAGCACTAAGCATAGAGTGTGAAAACTGAGTTTCCTTGAGAGCTGCTTGGAAGCCTGATGGTGTGTGAAGTTAGTGAGCCAAATGGAGTTGTTCTCCCACAAGAACCACTCGGCTGATCCTTCTTCAATATGCCCTTCACCAACATGCAGTGTTTCCTTGATTGAATTAGCTCTCACACCAATATTTGCGTCTAGAGCCTTTGCATTGAGGGCTATCTGAAAACGGCTGTGGCGCTGAAGTTGCCTGTGAATGTGGAGTTGGTGGCATGTGAAACCCGCATGTGGAGCATTCGTTTGTGTGGGATGCTGACCAAGCTTCATTTCAGTCCTAGGCACACAAAGGGCACTAAGCATAGAGTGTGAAAACTGAGTTTCCTTGAGAGCTGCTTGGAAGCCTGATGGTGTGTGAAGTTAGTGAGCCAAATGGAGTTGTTCTCCCACAAGAACCACTCGGCTGATCCTTCTTCAATATGCCCTTCACCAACATGCAGTGTTTCCTTGTTTGAATTAGCTCTCACACCAATATTTGCGTCTAGAGCCTTTGCATTGAGGGCTATCTGAAAACGGCTGTGGCGCTGAAGTTGCCTGTGAATGTGGAGTTGGTGGCATGTGAAACCCGCATGTGAGGCATTCGTTTGTGTGGGATGCTCTACCAGGTTCATTTCAGTAATAGCCATACGAAAGGCACTAAGCATAGAGTGTGAAAACTGAGTTTCCTTGAGAGCTGCTTGGAAGCCTGATGGTGTGTGAAGTTAGTGAGCCAAATGGAGTTGTTCTCCCACAAGAACCACTCGGCTGATCCTTCTTCAATATGCCCTTCACCAACATGCAGTGTTTCCTTGATTGAATTAGCTCTCACACCAATATTTGCGTCTAGAGCCTTTGCATTGAGGGCTATCTGAAAACGGCTGTGGCGCTGAAGTTGCCTGTGAATGTGGAGTTGGTGGCATGTGAAACCCGCATGTGGAGCATTCGTTTGTGTGGGATGCTCTACCAGGTTCATTTCAGTCCTAGCCATACAAAGGGCACTAAGCATAGAGTGTGAAAACTGAGTTTCCTTGAGAGCTGCTTGGAAGCCTGATGGTGTGTGAAGTTAGTGAGCCAAATGGAGTTGTTCTCCCACAAGAACCACTCGGCTGATCCTTCTTCAATATGCCCTTCACCAACATGCAGTGTTTCCTTGATTGAATTAGCTCTCACACCAATATTTGCGTCTAGAGCCTTTGCATTGAGGGCTATCTGAAAACGGCTGTGGCGCTGAAGTTGCCTGTGAATGTGGAGTTGGTGGCATGTGAAACCCGCATGTGGAGCATTCGTTTGTGTGGGATGCTCTACCAGGTTCATTCCTAGATAATGCACTCAAAGGGCACTAAGCATAGAGTGTGAAAACTGAGTTTCCTTGAGAGCTGCTTGGAAGCCTGATGGTGTGTGAAGTTAGTGAGCCAAATGGAGTTGTTCTCCCACAAGAACCACTCGGCTGATCCTTCTTCAATATGCCCTTCACCAACATGCAGTGTTTCCTTGATTGAATTAGCTCTCACACCAATATTTGCGTCTAGAGCCTTTGCATTGAGGGCTATCTGAAAACGGCTGTGGCGCTGAAGTTGCCTGTGAATGTGGAGTTGGTGGCATGTGAAACCCGCATGTGGACCATTCGTTTGTGTGGGATGCTCTACCAGGTTCATTTCAGTCCTAGCCATACAAAGGGCACTAAGCATAGAGTGTGAAAACTGAGTTTCCTTGAGAGCTGCTTGGAAGCCTGATGGTGTGTGAAGTTAGTGAGCCAAATGGAGTTGTTCTCCCACAAGAACCACTCGGCTGATCCTTCTTCAATATGCCCTTCACCAACATGCAGTGTTTCCTTGATTGAATTAGCTCTCACACCAATATTTGCGTCTAGAGCCTTTGCATTGAGGGCTATCTGAAAACGGCTGTGGCGCTGAAGTTGCCTGTGAATGTGGAGTTGGTGGCATGTGAAACCCGCATGTGGAGCATTCGTTTGTGTGGGATGCTCTACCAGGTTCATTTCAGTCCTAGCCATACAAAGGGCACTAAGCATAGAGTGTGAAAACTGAGTTTCCTTGAGAGATGCTTGGAAGCCTGATGGTGTGTGAAGTTAGTGAGCCAAATGGAGTTGTTCTCCCACAAGAACCACTCGGCTGATCCTTCTTCAATATGCCCTTCACCAACATGCAGTGTTTCCTTGATTGAATTAGCTCTCACACCAATATTTGCGTCTAGAGCCTTTGCATTGAGGGCTATCTGAAAACGGCTGTGGCGCTGAAGTTGCCTGTGAATGTGGAGTTGGTGGCATGTGAAACCCGCATGTGGAGCATTCGTTTGTGTGGGATGCTCTACCAGGTTCATTCCTAGATAATGCACTCAAAGGGCACTAAGCATAGAGTGTGAAAACTGAGTTTCCTTGAGAGCTGCTTGGAAGCCTGATGGTGTGTGAAGTTAGTGAGCCAAATGGAGTTGTTCTCCCACAAGAACCACTCGGCTGATCCTTCTTCAATATGCCCTTCACCAACATGCAGTGTTTCCTTGATTGAATTAGCTCTCACACCAATATTTGCGTCTAGAGCCTTTGCATTGAGGGCTATCTGAAAACGGCTGTGGCGCTGAAGTTGCCTGTGAATGTGGAGTTGGTGGCATGTGAAACCCGCATGTGGAGCATTCGTTTGTGTGGGATGCTCTACCAGGTTCATTTCAGTCCTAGCCATACAAAGGGCACTAAGCATAGAGTGTGAAAACTGAGTTTCCTTGAGAGCTGCTTGGAAGCCTGATGGTGTGTGAAGTTAGTGAGCCAAATGGAGTTGTTCTCCCACAAGAACCAAACGGGTGATCCTTCTTCAATATGCCCTTCACCAACATGCAGTGTTTCCTTGATTGAACTAGCTCTCACACCAATATTTGCGTCTAGAGCCTTTGCATTGAGGGCTATCTGAAAACGGCTGTGGCGCTGAAGTTGCCTGTGAATGTGGAGTTGGTGGCATGTGAAACCCGCATGTGGAGCATTCGTTTGTGTGGGATGCTCTACCAGGTTCATTCCTAGATAATGCACTCACAGGGCACTAAGCATAGAGTGTGAAAACTGAGTTTCCTTGAGAGCTGCTTGGAAGCCTGATGGTGTGAAGTTAGTGAGCCAAATGGAGTTGTTCTCCCACAAGAACCACTCGGCTGATCCTTCTTCAATATGCCCTTCACCAACATGCAGTGTTTCCTTGATTGAATTAGCTCTCACACCAATATTTGCGTCTAGAGCCTTTGCATTGAGGGCTATCTGAAAACGGCTGTGGCGCTGAAGTTGCCTGTGAATGTGGAGTTGGTGGCATGTGAAACCCGCATGTGGAGCATTCGTTTGTGTGGGATGCTCTACCAGGTTCATTTCAGTCCTAGCCATACAAAGGGCACTAAGCATAGAGTGTGAAAACTGAGTTTCCTTGAGAGCTGCTTGGAAGCCTGATGGTGTGTGAAGTTAGTGAGCCAAATGGAGTTGTTCTCCCACAAGAACCACTCGGCTGATCCTTCTTCAATATGCCCTTCACCAACATGCAGTGTTTCCTTGATTGAATTAGCTCTCACACCAATATTTGCGTCTAGAGCCTTTGCATTGAGGGCTATCTGAAAACGGCTGTGGCGCTGAAGTTGCCTGTGAATGTGGAGTTGGTGGCATGTGAAACCCGCATGTGGAGCATTCGTTTGTGTGGGATGCTCTACCAGGTTCATTCCTAGATAATGCACTCAAAGGGCACTAAGCATAGAATGTGAAAACTGAGTTTCCTTGAGAGCTGCTTGGAAGCCTGATGGTGTGTGAAGTTAGTGAGCCAAATGGAGTTGTTCTCCCACAAGAACCACTCGGCTGATCCTTCTTCAATATGCCCTTCACCAACATGCAGTGTTTCCTTGATTGAATTAGCTCTCACACCAATATTTGCGTCTAGAGCCTTTGCATTGAGGGCTATCTGAAAACGGCTGTGGCGCTGAAGTTGCCTGTGAATGTGGAGTTGGTGGCATGTGAAACCCGCATGTGGAGCATTCGTTTGTGTGGGATGCTGACCAAGCTTCATTTCAGTCCTAGGCACACAAAGGGCACTAAGCATAGAGTGTGAAAACTGAGTTTCCTTGAGAGCTGCTTGGAAGCCTGATGGTGTGTGAAGTTAGTGAGCCAAATGGAGTTGTTCTCCCACAAGAACCACTCGGCTGATCCTTCTTCAATATGCCCTTCACCAACATGCAGTGTTTCCTTGATTGAATTAGCTCTCACACCAATATTTGCGTCTAGAGCCTTTGCATTGAGGGCTATCTGAAAACGGCTGTGGCGCTGAAGTTGCCTGTGAATCTGGAGTTGGTGGCATGTGAAACCCGCATGTGGAGCATTCGTTTGTGTGGGATGCTCTACCAGGTTCATTCCTAGATAATGCACTCAAAGGGCACTAAGCATAGAGTGTGAAAACTGAGTTTCCTTGAGAGCTGCTTGGAAGCCTGATGGTGTGTGAAGTTAGTGAGCCAAATGGAGTTGTTCTCCCACAAGAACCACTCGGCTGATCCTTCTTCAATATGCCCTTCACCAACATGCAGTGTTTCCTTGATTGAATTAGCTCTCACACCAATATTTGCGTCTAGAGCCTTTGCATTGAGGGCTATCTGAAAACGGCTGTGGCGCTGAAGTTGCCTGTGAATGTGGAGTTGGTGGCATGTGAAACCCGCATGTGGAGCATTCGTTTGTGTGGGATGCTCTACCAGGTTCATTCCTAGATAATGCACTCAAAGGGCACTAAGCATAGAGTGTGAAAACTGAGTTTCCTTGAGAGCTGCTTGGAAGCCTGATGGTGTGTGAAGTTAGTGAGCCAAATGGAGTTGTTCTCCCACAAGAACCACTCGGCTGATCCTTCTTCAATATGCCCTTCACCAACATGCAGTGTTTCCTTGATTGAATTAGCTCTCACACCAATATTTGCGTCTAGAGCCTTTGCATTGAGGGCTATCTGAAAACGGCTGTGGCGCTGAAGTTGCCTGTGAATGTGGAGTTGGTGGCATGTGAAACCCGCATGTGGAGCATTCGTTTGTGTGGGATGCTGACCAAGCTTCATTTCAGTCCTAGGCACACAAAGGGCACTCAACATAGAGTGTGAAAACTGAGTTTCCTTGAGAGCTGCTTGGAAGCCTGATGGTGTGTGAAGTTAGTGAGCCAAATGGAGTTGTTCTCCCACAAGAACCACTCGGCTGATCCTTCTTCAATATGCCCTTCACCAACATGCAGTGTTTCCTTGATTGAATTAGCTCTCACACCAATATTTGCGTCTAGAGCCTTTGCATTGAGGGCTATCTGAAAACGGCTGTGGCGCTGAAGTTGCCTGTGAATGTGGAGTTGGTGGCATGTGAAACCCGCATGTGGAGCATTCGTTTGTGTGGGATGCTGACCAAGCTTCATTTCAGTCCTAGGCACACAAAGGGCACTAAGCATAGAGTGTGAAAACTGAGTTTCCTTGAGAGCTGCTTGGAAGCCTGATGGTGTGTGAAGTTAGTGAGCCAAATGGAGTTGTTCTCCCACAAGAACCACTCGGCTGATCCTTCTTCAATATGCCCTTCACCAACATGCAGTGTTTCCTTGATTGAATTAGCTCTCACACCAATATTTGCGTCTAGAGCCTTTGCATTGAGGGCTATCTGAAAACGGCTGTGGCGCTGAAGTTGCCTGTGAATGTGGAGTTGGTGGCATGTGAAACCCGCATGTGGAGCATTCGTTTGTGTGGGATGCTGACCAAGCTTCATTTCAGTCCTAGGCACACAAAGGGCACTCAACATAGAGTGTGAAAACTGAGTTTCCTTGAGAGCTGCTTGGAAGCCTGATGGTGTGTGAAGTTAGTGAGCCAAATGGAGTTGTTCTCCCACAAGAACCACTCGGCTGATCCTTCTTCAATATGCCCTTCACCAACATGCAGTGTTTCCTTGATTGAATTAGCTCTCACACCAATATTTGCGTCTAGAGCCTTTGCATTGAGGGCTATCTGAAAACGGCTGTGGCGCTGAAGTTGCCTGTGAATGTGGAGTTGGTGGCATGTGAAACCCGCATGTGGAGCATTCGTTTGTGTGGGATGCTCTACCAGGTTCATTCCTAGATAATGCACT
This sequence comes from Ochotona princeps, assembly GCF_030435755.1. Classification (NCBI taxonomy): domain Eukaryota; kingdom Metazoa; phylum Chordata; class Mammalia; order Lagomorpha; family Ochotonidae; genus Ochotona; species Ochotona princeps. Next base: position 45,992 of record NW_026698475.1, read on the forward strand.
CAAAGGGCACTAAGCATAGAGTGTGAAAACTGAGTTTCCTTGAGAGCTGCTTGGAAGCCTGATGGTGTGTGAAGTTAGTGAGCCAAATGGAGTTGTTCTCCCACAAGAACCACTCGGCTGATCCTTCTTCAATATGCCCTTCACCAACATGCAGTGTTTCCTTGATTGAATTAGCTCTCACACCAATATTTGCGTCTAGAGCCTTTGCATTGAGGGCTATCTGAAAACGGCTGTGGCGCTGAAGTTGCCTGTGAATGTGGAGTTGGTGGCATGTGAAACCCGCATGTGGAGCATTCGTTTGTGTGGGATGCTCTACCAGGTTCATTCCTAGATAATGCACTCAAAGGGCACTAAGCATAGAGTGTGAAGCCTGAGTTTCCTTGAGAGCTGCTTGGAAGCCTGATGGTGTGTGAAGTTAGTGAGCCAAATGGAGTTGTTCTCCCACAAGAACCACTCGGCTGATCCTTCTTCAATATGCCCTTCACCAACATGCAGTGTTTCCTTGATTGAATTAGCTCTCACACCAATATTTGCGTCTAGAGCCTTTGCATTGAGGGCTATCTGAAAACGGCTGTGGCGCTGAAGTTGCTTGTGAATGTGGAGTTGGTGGCATGTGAAACCCGCATGTGGAGCATTCGTTTGTGTGGGATGCTCTACCA
>NW_026698476.1:0-49121 GCF_030435755.1 Ochotona princeps
TGTGGAGCATTCGTTTGTGTGGGATGCTCTACCAGGTTCATTCCTAGATAATGCACTCAAAGGGCACTAAGCATAGAGTGTGTAAACAGAGTTTCCTTGAGAGCTGCTTGGAAGCCTGATGGTGTGTGAAGTTAGTGAGCCAAATGGAGTTGTTCTCCACAAGAACCACTCGGCTGATCGTTCTTCAATATGCCCTTCACCAACATGCAGTATTTCCTTGATTCAATCAGCTCTCACACCAATATTTGCGTGTAGAGCCTTTGCATTGAGGGCTATCTGAAAACGGCTGTGGAGATGAAGTTGCCTGAGAATGTGGAGTTGGTGGCATGTGAAACCCGCATGTGGAGCATTCGTTTGTGTGGGATGCTCACCAAGCTTCATTTCAGTCCTAGGCACTCAAAGGGCACTAAGCATAGAGTGTGAAAACTGAGTTTCCTTGAGAGCTGCTTGGAAGCCTGATGGTGTGTGAAGTTAGTGAGCCAAATGGAGTTGTTCTCCCACAAGAACCACTCGGCTGATCCTTCTTCAATATGCCCTTCACCAACATGCAGTGTTTCCTTGATTGAATTAGCTCTCACACCAATATTTGCGTCTAGAGCCTTTGCATTGAGGGCTATCTGAAAACGCTGTGGCGCTGAAGTTGCCTGTGAATGTGGAGTTGGTGGCATGTGAAACCAGCATGTGGAGCATTCATTTGTGTGAGATGCTCACCAAGCTTCATTTCAGTCCTAGGCACTCAAAGGGCACTAAGCATAGAGTGTGAAAACTGAGTTTCCTTGAGAGCTGCTTGGAAGCCTGATGGTGTGTGAAGTTAGTGAGCCAAATGGAGTTGTTCTCCCACAAGAACCACTCGGATTATCCTTCTTCAATATGCCCTTCATCAACATGCAGTGTTTCCTTGATTGAATCAGCTCTCACACCAATATTTGCGTCTACAGCCTTTGCATTGAGGGCTATCTGAAAACGGCTGTGGCGCTGAAGTTGCCTGAGAATGTGGAGTTGGTGGCATGTGAAATCCGCATGTGGAGCATTTGTTTGTGTGGGATGCTCTACCAGGTTCTTTTCTAGATAATGCACTCAAAGGGTACTAAGCATAGAGTGTGAAACTGAGTTTCCTTGAGAGCTCCTCTGAAGTCTGATGGTGTGTGAAGTTAGTGAGCCAAATGGAGTTGTTCTCCCACAAGAACCACTCGGCTGATCCTTCTTCAATATGCCTTTCACCAACATGCAGTGTTTCCTTGATTGAATTAGCTCTCACACCAATATTTGCATCTAGAGCCTTTGCATTGAGGCTGTGGCGCTGAAGTTGCCTGTGAATGTGAGGTTGGTGGCATGTGTAACCCGCATGTGGAGCATTCGTTTGTGTGGATGCTCACCAAGCTTCATTTCAGTCCTAGGCACTCAAAGGGCACTAAGCATAGAGTGTGAAAACTGAGTTTCCTTGAGAGCTGCTTGGAAGCCTGATGGTGTGTGAAGTTAGTGAGCCAAATGGAGTTATTCTCCCACAAGAACCACTCGGCTGATCCTTCTTCAATATGCCCTTCACCAACATAAAGTGTTTCCTTGATTGAATAGCTCTCAGAACAATACTTGCATCTAGAGCCTTTGCATTGAGGGCTCTCTGAAAACGGCTGTGGCGCTGAAGTTGCCTGAGAATGTGGAGTTGGTGGTATGTGAAACCCGCATGTGGAGCATTCGTTTGTGTGGGATGCTCTACCAGGTTCATTCCTAGATAATGCCCTCAAAGGGCACTAAGCATAGAGTGTGAAAACTGAGTTTCCTTGAGAGCTCCTCTGAAGCCTGATGGTGTGTGAAGTTAGTGAGCCAAATGGAGTTGTTCTCCCACAAGAACCACTCGGCTGATCCTCTCTTCAATATGCCCTTCACCAACATGCAGTATTTCTTTCATTCAATCAGCTCTCACACAAATATTTGCGTGTAGAGCCTTTGCATTGAGGGCTATCTGAAAACGGCTGTGAAGCTGAAGTTGCCTGTGAATGTGGAGTTGGTGGCATGTGTAACCCGCATGTGAGCATTCGTTTGTGTGGGATGCTCTACCAGGTTCATTCCTTGATAATGCACTCCTAGGGCACTAAGCATAGAGTGTGAAAACTGAGTTCCTTGAGAGCTGCTTGGAAGCCTGATGGTGTTTGAAGTTAGTGAGCCAAATGGAGTTGTTCTTCCAGAAGAACCACTCGGCTGATCCTTCTTCAATATGCCTTTCACCAACATGCAGTGTTTCCTTGATTGAATTAGCTCTCACACCAATATTTGCATCTAGAGCCTTTGCATTGAGGGCTATCTGAAAACGGCTGTGGCGCTGAAGTTGCCTGTGAATGTGGAGTTGGTGGCATGTGAAACCCGCATGTGGAGCATTCGTTGTGTGGGATGCTCACCAAGCTTCATTTCAGTCCTAGGCACTCAAAGGGCACTAAGCATAGAGTGTGAAACTGAGTTTCCTTGAGAGCTGCTTGGAAGCCTGATGGTGTGTGAAGTTAGTGAGCCAAATGGAGTTGTTCTCCCACAAGAACCACTCGGCTGATCCTTCTTCAATATGCCCTTCACCAACATGCAGTGTTTCCTTGATTGAATTAGCTCTCACACCAATATTTGCGTGTAGAGCCTTTGCATTGAGGGCTATCTGAAAACGGCTGTGGCGCTGAAGTTGCCTGAGAATGTGGAGTTGGTGGCATGTGAAACCCGCATGTGGAGCATTCGTTTGTGAGGGATGATCACCAAGCTTCATTTCAGTCCTAGGCACTCAAAGGGCACTAAGCATAGAGTGTGAAAACTGAGTTTCCTTGAGAGCTGCTTGAAGCCTGATGGTGTGTGAAGTTAGTGAGCCAAATGGAGGTTGTTCTCCCACAAGAACCACTCGGCTGATCCTTCTTCAATATGCCCTTCACCAACATGCAGTGTTTCCTTGATTGAATTAGCTCTCACACCAATATTTGCATCTAGAGCCTTTGCATTGAGGGCTATCTGAAAACGGCTGTGGCGCTGAAGTTGCCTGAGAATGTGGAGTTGGTGGCATGTGAAACCCGCATGTGGAGCATTCGTTTGTGTGGGATGCTCTACCAGGTTCATTTCTAGATAATGCACTCAAAGGGCACTAAGCATAGAGTGTGAAAACTGAGTTTCGTAGAGAGCTGCTTAGAAGCCTGATGGTGTGTGAAGTTAGTGAGCCAAATGGAGTTGTTCTCCCACAAGAACCACTCGGCTGATCCTTCTTCAATATGCCGTTCACCAACATGCAGTATTTCTTTGATTCAATCAGCTCTCACACCAATATTTGCGTGTAGAGCCTTTGCATTGAGGGCTATCTGAAAACGGCTGTGGCGCTGAAGTTGCCTGTGAATGTGGAGTTGGTGGCATGTGAAACCCGCATGTGGAGCATTCGTTTGTGTGGGATGCTCACCAAGCTTCATTTCAGTCCTAGGCTCTCAAAGGGCACTAAGCATAGAGTGTGAATACTAGGTTTTCTTGAGAGCTGCTTAGAAGCCTGATGGTGTGTGAAGTTAGTGAGCCAAATGGAGTTGTTCTCCACAAGAACCACTCGTCTGATCCTTCTTCAATATGCCCTTCACCAACATAAAGTGTTTCCTTGATTGAATTAGATCTCACACCAATATTTGTGTCCAGAGCCATTGCATTGAGGGCTATCTGAAAACGGCTGTGGCGCTGAAGTTGCCTGAGAATGTGGAGTTGGTGGCATATGAAACCCGCATGTGGAGCATTCGTTTGTGTGGATGCTCTACCAGGTTCATTCCTAGATAATGCACTCAAAGGGCACTAAGCATAGAGTGTGAAAACTGAGTTTTCTTGAGAGCTGCTTGAAGCCTGATGGTGTGTGACGTTAGTGAGCCAAATGGAGTTGTTCTCCCACAAGAACCACTCGGCTGATCCTTCTTCAATATGCCCTTCACTAACATGCAGTGTTTCCTTGATTGAATTAGCTCTCACACCAATATTTGCATCTAGAGCCTTTCCATTTGGGGCTATCTGAAAACGGCTGTGGCACTGAAGTTGCCTGAGAATGTGGAGTTGGTGGCATGTGAAACCCGCATGTGGAGCATTCGTTTGTGTGGGATGCTCACCACGCTTCATTTCAGTCCTAGGCACTCAAAGGGCACTAAGCCTAGAGTGTGAAAACTGAGTTTCCTTGAGAGCTGCTTGGAAGCCTGATGGTGTGTGAAGTTAGTGAGCCAAATGGAGTTGTTCTCCCACAAGAACCACTCGGCTGATCCTTCTTCAATATGCCTTTCACCAACATACAGTGTTTCTTGATTGAATTATCTCTCACACCAATATTTGCATCTAGAGCCTTTGCAATGAGGGCTATCTGAAAACGGCTGTGGCGCTGAGGTTGCCTGTGAATGTGGAGTTGGTGGCATGTGAAACCCGCATGTGGAGCATTCGTTTGTGTGGGATGCTCTGCCAGGTTCATTCCTAGCTAATGCACTCAAAGGGCACTAAGCCTGGAGTGTGTAAGCAGAGTTTCCTTGAGAGCTGCTTGGAAGCCTGATGGTGTGTGAAGTTAGTGAGCCAAATGGAGTTGTTCTCCCACAAGAACCACTCGGCTGATCCTTCTTTAATATGCCGTTCACCAACATGCAGTATTTCTTTGATTCAATCAGCTCTCACACCAATATTTGCGTGTAGAGCCTTTGCATTGAGGGCTATCTGAAAACGGCTGTGGCGCTGAAGTTGCCTGTGAATGTGGAGTTGGTGGCATGTGAAACCCGCATGTGGAGCATTCGTTTGTGTGGGATGCTCTGCCAGGTTCATTCCTAGCTAATGCACTCAAAGGGCACTAAGCCTGGAGTGTGTAAGCAGAGTTTCCTTGAGAGCTGCTTGGAAGCCTGATGGTGTGTGAAGTTAGTGAGCAAATGGAGTTGTTCTCCCACAAGAACCACTCGTCTGATCCTTCTTCAATATGCCCTTCACCAACATAAAGTGTTTCCTTGATTGAATTAGCTCTCACACCAATATTTGTGTCCAGAGCCATTGCATTGAGGGCTATCTGGAAACGGCTGTGGCGCTGAAGTTGCCTGAGAATGTGGAGTTGGTGGCATATGAAACCCGCATGTGGAGCATTCGTTTGTGTGGGATGCTCTACCAGGTTCATTCCTAGATAATGCACTCAAAGGGCACTAAGCATAGAGTGTGAAAACTGAGTTTCCTTGAGAGCTGCTTGGAAGCCTGATGGTGTGTGACGTTAGTGAGCCAAATGGAGTTGTTCTCCAACAAGAACCACTCGGCTGATCCTTCTTCAATATGCCCTTCACCAACATGCAGTGTTTCCTTGATTGAATTAGCTCTCACACCAATATTTGCATCTAGAGCCTTTCCATTTGGGGCTATCTGAAAACGGCTGTGGCACTGAAGTTGCCTGAGAATGTGGAGTTAGTGGCATGTGAAACCCGCATGTGGAGCATTCGTTTGTGTGGGATGCTCACCACGCTTCATTTCAGTCCTAGGCACTCAAAGGGCACTAAGCCTAGAGTGTGAAAACTGAGTTTCCTTGAGAGCTGCTTGGAAGCCTGATGGTGTGTGAAGTTAGTGAGCCAAATGGAGTTGTTCTCCCACAAGAACCACTCGGCTGATCCTTCTTCAATATGCCTTTCACCAACATACAGTGTTTCCTTGATTGAATTATCTCTCACACCAATATTTGCATCTAGAGCCTTTGCATTGAGGGCTATCTGAAAACGGCTGTGGCGCCTAAGTTGCCTGTGAATGTGGAGTTGGTGGCATGTGAAACCCGCATGTGGAGCATTCGTTTGTGTGGGATGCTCTACCAGGTTCATTTCTAGATAATGCACTCAAAGGGCACTAAGCCTAGAGTGTGAAAACTGAGTTTCCTTGAGAGCTGCTTAGAAGCCTGATGGTGTGTGAAGTTAGTGAGCCAAATGGAGTTGTTCTCCCACAAGAACCACTCGGCTGATCCTTCTTCATATGCCCTTCACCAACATACAGTGTTTCCTTGATTGAATTAGCTCTCACACCAATATTTGCGTCTAGAGCCTTTGCATTGAGGGCTATCTGAAATGGCTGTGGCGCTGAAGTTGCCTGAGAATGTGGAGTTGGTGGCATGTGAAACCCGCATGTGGAGCATTCGTTTGTGTGGGATGCTCACCAAGCTTCATTTCAGTCCTAGGCACTCAAAGGGCACTAAGCATAGAGTGTGAAAACTGAGTTTCCTTGAGAGCTGCTTGGAAGCCTGATGGTGTGTGAAGTTAGTGAGCCAAATGGAGTTATTCTCCCACAAGAAACACTCGGCTGATCCTTCTTCAATATGCCCTTCACCAACAGGCTATGTTTCCTTGATTGAATTAGCTCTCACAACAATATTTGCGTCTAAAGCCTTTGCATTGAGGGCTATCTGAAAACGGCTGTGGCGCTGAAGTTGCCTGAGAATGTGGAGTTGGTGGCATGTGAAACCCGCATGTGGAGCATTCGTTTGTGAGGGATGATCACCAAGCTTCATTTCAGTCCTAGGCACTCAAAGGGCACTAAGCATAGAGTGTGAAAACTGAGTTTCCTTGAGAGCTGCTTGGAAGCCTGATGGTGTGTGAAGTTAGTGAGCCAAATGGAGTTGTTCTCCCACAAGAACCACTCGGCTGATCCTTCTTCAATATGCCCTTCACCAACATGCAGTGTTTCCTTGATTGAATTAGCTCTCACACCAATATTTGCATCTAGAGCCTTTGCATTGAGGGCTATCTGAAAACGGCTGTGGCGCTGAAGTTGCCTGAGAATGTGGAGTTGGTGGCATGTGAAACCCGCATGTGGAGCATTCGTTTGTGTGGGATGCTCTACCAGGTTCATTTCTAGATAATGCACTCAAAGGGCACTAAGCATAGAGTGTGAAAACTGAGTTTCGTAGAGAGCTGCTTAGAAGCCTGATGGTGTGTGAAGTTAGTGAGCCAAATGGAGTTGTTCTCCCACAAGAACCACTCGGCTGATCCTTCTTCAATATGCCGTTCACCAACATGCAGTATTTCTTTGATTCAATCAGCTCTCACACCAATATTTGCGTGTAGAGCCTTTGCATTGAGGGCTATCTGAAAACGGCTGTGGCGCTGAAGTTGCCTGTGAATGTGGAGTTGGTGGCATGTGAAACCCGCATGTGGAGCATTCGTTTGTGTGGGATGCTCACCAAGCTTCATTTCAGTCCTAGGCTCTCAAAGGGCACTAAGCATAGAGTGTGAATACTAGGTTTTCTTGAGAGCTGCTTAGAAGCCTGATGGTGTGTGAAGTTAGTGAGCCAAATGGAGTTGTTCTCCCACAAGAACCACTCGTCTGATCCTTCTTCAATATGCCCTTCACCAACATAAAGTGTTTCCTTGATTGAATTAGATCTCACACCAATATTTGTGTCCAGAGCCATTGCATTGAGGGCTATCTGAAAACGGCTGTGGCGCTGAAGTTGCCTGAGAATGTGGAGTTGGTGGCATATGAAACCCGCATGTGGAGCATTCGTTTGTGTGGGATGCTCTACCAGGTTCATTCCTAGATAATGCACTCAAAGGGCACTAAGCATAGAGTGTGAAAACTGAGTTTTCTTGAGAGCTGCTTGGAAGCCTGATGGTGTGTGACGTTAGTGAGCCAAATGGAGTTGTTCTCCCACAAGAACCACTCGGCTGATCCTTCTTCAATATGCCCTTCACTAACATGCAGTGTTTCCTTGATTGAATTAGCTCTCACACCAATATTTGCATCTAGAGCCTTTCCATTTGGGGCTATCTGAAAACGGCTGTGGCACTGAAGTTGCCTGAGAATGTGGAGTTGGTGGCATGTGAAACCCGCATGTGGAGCATTCGTTTTTGTGGGATGCTCACCACGCTTCATTTCAGTCCTAGGCACTCAAAGGGCACTAAGCCTAGAGTGTGAAAACTGAGTTTCCTTGAGAGCTGCTTGGAAGCCTGATGGTGTGTGAAGTTAGTGAGCCAAATGGAGTTGTTCTCCCACAAGAACCACTCGGCTGATCCTTCTTCAATATGCCTTTCACCAACATACAGTGTTTCCTTGATTGAATTATCTCTCACACCAATATTTGCATCTAGAGCCTTTGCAATGAGGGCTATCTGAAAACGGCTGTGGCGCTGAGGTTGCCTGTGAATGTGGAGTTGGTGGCATGTGAAACCCGCATGTGGAGCATTCGTTTGTGTGGGATGCTCTGCCAGGTTCATTCCTAGCTAATGCACTCAAAGGGCACTAAGCCTGGAGTGTGTAAGCAGAGTTTCCTTGAGAGCTGCTTGGAAGCCTGATGGTGTGTGAAGTTAGTGAGCCAAATGGAGTTGTTCTCCCACAAGAACCACTCGGCTGATCCTTCTTTAATATGCCGTTCACCAACATGCAGTATTTCTTTGATTCAATCAGCTCTCACACCAATATTTGCGTCTAGAGCCTTTGCATTGAGGGCTATCTGAAAACGGCTGTGGCGCTGAAGTTGCCTGTGAATGTGGAGTTGGTGGCATGTGAAACCCGCATGTGGAGCATTCGTTTGTGTGGGATGCTCTGCCAGGTTCATTCCTAGCTAATGCACTCAAAGGGCACTAAGCCTGGAGTGTGTAAGCAGAGTTTCCTTGAGAGCTGCTTGGAAGCCTGATGGTGTGTGAAGTTAGTGAGCCAAATGGAGTTGTTCTCCCACAAGAACCACTCGTCTGATCCTTCTTCAATATGCCCTTCACCAACATAAAGTGTTTCCTTGATTGAATTAGCTCTCACACCAATATTTGTGTCCAGAGCCATTGCATTGAGGGCTATCTGGAAACGGCTGTGGCGCTGAAGTTGCCTGAGAATGTGGAGTTGGTGGCATATGAAACCCGCATGTGGAGCATTCGTTTGTGTGGGATGCTCTAACAGGTTCATTCCTAGATAATGCACTCAAAGGGCACTAAGCATAGAGTGTGAAAACTGAGTTTCCTTGAGAGCTGCTTGGAAGCCTGATGGTGTGTGACGTTAGTGAGCCAAATGGAGTTGTTCTCCAACAAGAACCACTCGGCTGATCCTTCTTCAATATGCCCTTCACCAACATGCAGTGTTTCCTTGATTGAATTAGCTCTCACACCAATATTTGCATCTAGAGCCTTTCCATTTGGGGCTATCTGAAAACGGCTGTGGCACTGAAGTTGCCTGAGAATGTGGAGTTAGTGGCATGTGAAACCCGCATGTGGAGCATTCGTTTGTGTGGGATGCTCACCACGCTTCATTTCAGTCCTAGGCACTCAAAGGGCACTAAGCCTAGAGTGTGAAAACTGAGTTTCCTTGAGAGCTGCTTGGAAGCCTGATGGTGTGTGAAGTTAGTGAGCCAAATGGAGTTGTTCTCCCACAAGAACCACTCGGCTGATCCTTCTTCAATATGCCTTTCACCAACATACAGTGTTTCCTTGATTGAATTATCTCTCACACCAATATTTGCATCTAGAGCCTTTGCATTGAGGGCTATCTGAAAACGGCTGTGGCGCCTAAGTTGCCTGTGAATGTGGAGTTGGTGGCATGTGAAACCCGCATGTGGAGCATTCGTTTGTGTGGGATGCTCTACCAGGTTCATTTCTAGATAATGCACTCAAAGGGCACTAAGCCTAGAGTGTGAAAACTGAGTTTCCTTGAGAGCTGCTTAGAAGCCTGATGGTGTGTGAAGTTAGTGAGCCAAATGGAGTTGTTCTCCCACAAGAACCACTCGGCTGATCCTTCTTCAATATGCCCTTCACCAACATACAGTGTTTCCTTGATTGAATTAGCTCTCACACCAATATTTGCGTCTAGAGCCTTTGCATTGAGGGCTATCTGAAAATGGCTGTGGCGCTGAAGTTGCCTGAGAATGTGGAGTTGGTGGCATGTGAAACCCGCATGTGGAGCATTCGTTTGTGTGGGATGCTCACCAAGCTTCATTTCAGTCCTAGGCACTCAAAGGGCACTAAGCATAGAGTGTGAAAACTGAGTTTCCTTGAGAGCTGCTTGGAAGCCTGATGGTGTGTGAAGTTAGTGAGCCAAATGGAGTTATTCTCCCACAAGAAACACTCGGCTGATCCTTCTTCAATATGCCCTTCACCAACAGGCTATGTTTCCTTGATTGAATTAGCTCTCACAACAATATTTGCGTCTAAAGCCTTTGCATTGAGGGCTATCTGAAAACGGCTGTGGCGCTGAAGTTGCCTGAGAATGTGGAGTTGGTGGCATGTGAAACCCGCATGTGGAGCATTCGTTTGTGTGGGATGCTCTACCAGGTTCATTCCTAGATAATGCACTCAAAGGGCACTAAGCATAGAGTGTGAAAACTGAGTTTCCTTGAGAGCTGCTTGGAAGCCTGATGGTGTGTGAAATTAGTGAGCCAAATGGAGTTGTTCTCCCACAAGAACCACTCGGCTGATCCTTCTTCAATATGCCCTTCACCAACATGCAGTATTTCCTTGATTCAATCAGCTCTCACACCAATATTTGCGTGTAGAGCCTTTGCATTGAGGGCTATCTGAAAACGGCTGTGGAGATGAAGTTGCCTGAGAATGTGGAGTTGGTGGCATGTGAAACCCGCATGTGGAGCATTCGTTTGTGTGGGATGCTCACCAAGCTTCATTTCAGTCCTAGGCACTCAAAGGGCACTAAGCATAGAGTGTGAAAACTGAGTTTCCTTGAGAGCTGCTTGGAAGCCTGATGGTGTGTGAAGTTAGTGAGCCAAATGGAGTTGTTCTCCCACAAGAACCACTCGGCTTATCCTTCTTCAATATGCCCTTCATCAACATGCAGTGTTTCCTTGATTGAATCAGCTCTCACACCAATATTTGCGTCTAGAGCCTTTGCATTGAGGGCTATCTGAAAACGGCTGTGGCGCTGAAGTTGCCTGAGAATGTGGAGTTGGTGGCATGTGAAATCCGCATGTGGAGCATTTGTTTGTGTGGGATGCTCTACCAGGTTCTTTTCTAGATAATGCACTCAAAGGGTACTAAGCATAGAGTGTGAAAACTGAGTTTCCTTGAGAGCTCCTCTGAAGTCTGATGGTGTGTGAAGTTAGTGAGCCAAATGGAGTTGTTCTCCCACAAGAACCACTCGGCTGATCCTTCTTCAATATGCCTTTCACCAACATGCAGTGTTTCCTTGATTGAATTAGCTCTCACACCAATATTTGCATCTAGAGCCTTTGCATTGAGGCTGTGGCGCTGAAGTTGCCTGTGAATGTGAGGTTGGTGGCATGTGTAACCCGCATGTGGAGCATTCGTTTGTGTGGGATGCTCACCAAGCTTCATTTCAGTCCTAGGCACTCAAAGGGCACTAAGCATAGAGTGTGAAAACTGAGTTTCCTTGAGAGCTGCTTGGAAGCCTGATGGTGTGTGAAGTTAGTGAGCCAAATGGAGTTATTCTCCCACAAGAACCACTCGGCTGATCCTTCTTCAATATGCCCTTCACCAACATAAAGTGTTTCCTTGATTGAATTAGCTCTCAGAACAATACTTGCATCTAGAGCCTTTGCATTGAGGGCTCTCTGAAAACGGCTGTGGCGCTGAGGTTGCCTGAGAATGTGGAGTTGGTGGCATGTGAAACCCGCAAGTGGAGCATTCGTTTGTGTGGGATGCTCTACCAAGCTTCATTTCAGTCCTAGGCACTCAAAGGGCACTAAGCCTAGAGTGTGAAAACTGAGTTTCCTTGAGAGCTGCTTGGAAGCCTGATGGTGTGTGAAGTTAGTGAGCCAAATGGAGTTATTCTCCCACAAGAACCACTCGGCTGATCCTTCTTCAATATGCCCTTCACCAACATGCAGTGTTTCCTTGATTGAATTAGCTCTCACACCAATATTTGCGTCTAGAGCCTTTGCATTTAGGGCTATCTGAAAACGGCTGTGGCGCTGAAGTTGCCTGTGAATGTGGAGTTGGTGGCATATAAAACCCGCATGTGGAGCATTCGTTTGTGTGGGATGCTCTACCAGGTTCATTTCTAGATAATGCACTCAAAGGGCACTAAGCATAGAGTGTAAACTGAGTTTCCTTGAGAGCTGCTTGGAAGCCTGATGGTGTGTGAAGTTACTGAGCCAAATGGAGTTGTTCTCCCACAAGAACCACTCGGCTGATCCTTCTTCAATATACCCTTCACCAACATGCAGTGTTTCCTTGATTGAATTAGCTCTCACACAAATATTTGCGTCTAGAGCCTTTGCATTTAGGGCTATCTGAAAATGGCTGTGGCGCTGAAGTTGCCTGTGAATGTGGAGTTGGTGGCATGTGAAACCCGCATGTGGAGCATTCGTTTGTGTGGGATGCTCTACAAGGTTCATTCCTAGATAATGCACTCAAAGGGCACTAAGCATAGAGTGTGAAAACTGAGTTTCCTTGAGAGCTGCTTGGAAGCCTGATGGTGTGTGAAGTTAGTGAGCCAAATGGAGTTGTTCTCCCACAAGAACCACTCGGCTGATCCTTCTTCAATATGCCCTTCACCAACAGGCTGTGTTTCCTTGATTGAATCAGCTCTCACACAAATGTTTGCGTCTAGAGCCTTTGCATTGAGGGCTATCTGAAAACGGCTGTGGAGCTGAAGTTGCCTGTGAATGTGGAGTTGGTGGCATGTGTAACCCGCATGTGGAGCATTCGTTTGTGTGGGATGCTCTACCAGGTTCATTCCTAGATAATGCCCTCAAAGGGCACTAAGCATAGAGTGTGAAAACTGAGTTTCCTTGAGAGCTCCTCTGAAGCCTGATGGTGTGTGAAGTTAGTGAGCCAAATGGAGTTGTTCTCCCACAAGAACCACTCGGCTGATCCTTCTTCAATATGCCCTTCAACAACATGCAGTATTTCTTTGATTCAATCAGCTCTCACACAAATATTTGCGTGTAGAGCCTTTGCATTGAGGGCTATCTGAAAACGGCTGTGAAGCTGAAGTTGCCTGTGAATGTGGAGTTGGTGGCATGTGAAACCCGCATGTGGAGCATTCGTTTGTGTGGGATGCTCTACCAGGTTCATTCCTTGATAATGCACTCCAAGGGCACTAAGCATAGAGTGTGAAAACTGAGTTTCCTTGAGAGCTGCTTGGAAGCCTGATGGTGTTTGAAGTTAGTGAGCCAAATGGAGTTGTTCTTCCAGAAGAACCACTCGGCTGATCCTTCTTCAATATGCCTTTCACCAACATGCAGTGTTTCCTTGATTGAATTAGCTCTCACACCAATATTTGCATCTAGAGCCTTTGCATTGAGGGCTATCTGAAAACGGCTGTGGAGCTGAAGTTGCCTGTGAATGTGGAGTTGGTGGCATGTGAAACCCGCATGTGGAGCATTCGTTTGTGTGGGATGCTCACCAAGCTTCATTTCAGTCCTAGGCACTCAAAGGGCACTAAGCATAGAGTGTGAAAACTGAGTTTCCTTGAGAGCTGCTTGGAAGCCTGATGGTGTGTGAAGTTAGTGAGCCAAATGGAGTTGTTCTCCCACAAGAACCACTCGGCTGATCCTTCTTCAATATGCCCTTCACCAACATGCAGTGTTTCCTTGATTGAATTAGCTCTCACACCAATATTTGCGTCTAGAACCTTTGCATTGAGGGCTATCTGAAAACGGCTGTGGCGCTGAAGTTGCCTGAGAATGTGGAGTTGGTGGCATGTGAAACCCGCATGTGGAGCATTCGTTTGTGTGGGATGCTCACCAAGCTTCATTTCAGTCCTAGGCTCTCAAAGGGCACTAAGCATAGAGTGTGAATACTAGGTTTTCTTGAGAGCTGCTTAGAAGCCTGATGGTGTGTGAAGTTAGTGAGCCAAATGGAGTTGTTCTCCCACAAGAACCACTCGGCTGATCCTTCTTCAATATGCCCTTCACCAACATGCAGTGTTTCCTTGATTGAATTAGCTCTCACACCAATATTTGCATCTAGAGCCATTGCATTGAGGGCTATCTGAAAACGGCTGTGGCGCTGTAGTTGCCTGAGAATGTGGAGTTGGTGGCATATGAAACCCGCATGTGGAGCATTCGTTTGTGTGGGATGTTCTACCAGGTTCATTCCTAGATAATGCACTCAAAGGGCACTAAGCATAGAGTGTGAAAACTGAGTTTTCTTGAGAGCTGCTTGGAAGCCTGATGGTGTGTGAAGTTAGTGAGCCAAATGGAGTTGTTCTCCAACAAGAACCACTCGGCTGATCCTTCTTCAATATGCCCTTCACCAACATGCAGTGTTTCCTTGATTGAATTAGCTCTCACACCAATAGTTGCGTCTAGAGCCTTTGCATTTGGGGCTATCTGAAAACGGCTGTGGCGCTGAAGTTGCCTGAGAATGTGGAGTTGGTGGCATGTGAAACCCGCATGTGGAGCATTCGTTTGTGTGGGATGCTCACCACGCTTCATTTCAGTCCTAGGCACTCAAAGGGCACTAAGCCTAGAGTGTGAAAACTGAGTTTCCTTGAGAGCTGCTTGGAAGCCTGATGGTGTGTGAAGTTAGTGAGCCAAATGGAGTTGTTCTCCCACAAGAACCACTCGGCTGATCCTTCTTCAATATGCCCTTCACCAACATGCAGTGTTTCCTTGATTGAATTAGCTCTCACACCAATATTTGCATCTAGAGCCTTTGCATTGAGGGCTATCTGAAAACGGCTGTGGCGCTGAAGTTGCCTGAGAATGTGGAGTTGGTGGCATGTGAAACCCGCATGTGGAGCATTCGTTTGTGTGGGATGCTCTACCAGGTTCATTTCTAGATAATGCACTCAAAGGGCACTAAGCCTAGAGTGTGAAAACTGAGTTTCCTTGAGAGCTGCTTAGAAGCCTGATGGTGTGTGAAGTTAGTGAGCCAAATGGAGTTGTTCTCCCACAAGAACCACTCGGCTGATCCTTCTTCAATATGCCCTTCACCAACATACACTGTTTCCTTGATTGAATTAGCTCTCACACCAATATTTGCATCTAGAGCCTTTGCATTGAGGGCTATCTGAAAACGGCTGTGGCGCTGAAGTTGCCTGAGAATGTGGAGTTGGTGGCATGTGAAACCCGCATGTGGAGCATTCGTTTGTGTCGGATGCTCACCAAGCTTCATTTCAGTCCTAGGCACTCAAAGGGCACTAAGCATAGAGTGTGAAAACTGAGTTTCCTTGAGAGCTGCTTGGAAGCCTGATGGTGTGTGAAGTTAGTGAGCCAAATGGAGTTGTTCTCCCACAAGAACCACTCGGCTGATCCTTCTTCAATATGCCTTTCACAAACATGCAGTGTTTCCTTGATTGAATTAGCTCTCACACCAATATTTGCGTCTAGAACCTTTGCATTGAGGGCTATCTGAAAACGGCTGTGGCGCTGAAGTTGCCTGTGAATGTGGAGTTGGTGGCATGTGAAACCCGCATGTGGAGCATTCGTTTGTGTGGGATGCTCTACCAGGTTCATTCCTAGATAATGCACTCAAAGGGCACTAAGCATAGAGTGTGAAAACTGAGTTTCCTTGAGAGCTGCTTGGAAGCCTGATGGTGTGTGAAGTTAGTGAGCCAAATGGAGTTGTTCTCCCACAAGAACCACTCGGCTGATCCTTCTTCAATATGCCCTTCACCAACATGCAGTATTTCTTTGATTCAATCAGCTCTCACACCAATATTTGCGTGTAGAGCCTTTGCATTGAGGGCTATCTGAAAACGGCTGTGGCGCTGAAGTTGCCTGAGAATGTGGAGTTGGTGGCATGTGAAACCCGCATGTGGAGCATTCGTTTGTGTGGGATGCTCACCAAGCTTCATTTCAGTCCTAGGCACTCAAAGGGCACTAAGCATAGAGTGTGAAAACTGAGTTTCCTTGAGAGCTGCTTGGAAGCCTGATGGTGTGTGAAGTTAGTGAGCCAAATGGAGTTGTTCTCCCACAAGAACCACTCGGCTGATCCTTTCACAATATGCCCTTCACCAACATGCAGTGTTTCCTTGATTGAATTAGCTCTCACACCAATATTTGCGTCTAGAGCCTTTGCATTGAGGGCTATCTGAAAACGGCTGTGGCGCTGAAGTTGCCTGTGAATGTGGAGTTGGTGGCATGTGAAACCCGCATGTGGAGCATTCGTTTGTGTGGGATGCTCTACCAGCTTCATTTCAGTCCTAGGCTCTCAAAGGGCACTAAGCATAGAGTGTGAATACTAGGTTTTCTTGAGAGCTGCTTGGAAGCCTGATGGTGTGTGAAGTTAGTGAGCCAAATGGAGTTGTTCTCCCACAAGAACCACTCGGCTGATCCTTCTTCAATATGCCCTTCACCAACATGCAGTGTTTCCTTGATTGAATTAGCTCTCCCACCAATATTTGCGTCCAGAGCCATTGCATTGAGGGCTATCTGAAAACGGCTGTGGCACTGAAGTTGCCTGTGAATGTGGAGTTGGTGGCATATGAAACCCGCATGTGGAGCATTCGTTTGTGTGGGATGCTCTACCAGGTTCATTCCTAGATAATGCACTCAAAGGGCACTAAGCATAGAGTGTGAAAACTGAGTTTCCTTGAGAGCTGCTTGGAAGCCTGATGGTGTGTGAAGTTAGTGAGCCAAATGGAGTTGTTCTTCCACAAGAACCACTCGGCTGATCCTTCTTTAATATGCCCTTCACCAACAGGCAGTGTTTCCTTGATTGAATTAGCTCTCACACCAATATTTGCATCTAGAGCCTTTGCATTTAGGGCTATCTGAAAACGGCTGTGGCGCTGAAGTTGCCTGAGAATGTGGAGTTGGTGGCATGTGAAACCCGCATGTGGAGCATTCGTTTGTGTGGGATGCTCTACCAGGTTCATTCCTAGATAATGCACTCAAAGGGCACTAAGCCTAGAGTGTGAAAACTGAGTTTCCTTGAGAGCTGCTTGGAAGCCTGATGGTGTGTGAAGTTAGTGAGCCAAATGGAGTTGTTCTCCCACAAGAACCACTCGGCTGATCCTTCTTCAATATGCCCTTCACCAACATGCAGTATTTCTTTGATTCAATCAGCTCTCACACCAATATTTGCGTGTAGAGCCTTTGCATTGAGGGCTATCTGAAAACGGCTGTGGAGATGAAGTTGCCTGAGAATGTGGAGTTGGTGGCATGTGAAACCCGCATGTGGAGCATTCGTTTGTGTGGGATGCTCACCAAGCTTCATTTCAGTCCTAGGCACTCAAAGGGCACTAAGCATAGAGTGTGAAAACTGAGTTTTCTTGAGAGCTGCTTGGAAGCCTGATGGTGTGTGAAGTTAGTGAGCCAAATGGAGTTGTTCTCCCACAAGAACCACTCGGCTGATCCTTCTTCAATATGCCCTTCACCAACATGCAGTGTTTCCTTGATTGAATTAGCTCTCACACTAATATTTGCTTCTAGAGCCATTGCATTGAGGGCTATCTGAAAACGGCTGTGGCGCTGAAGTTGCCTGAGAATGTGGAGTTGGTGGCATGTGAAACCCGCATGTGGAGCATTCGTTTGTGTGGGATTCTCTACCAGGTTCATTTCAGTCCTAGGCACTCAAAGGGCACTAAGATTAGAGTGTGAAAACTGAGTTTCCTTGAGAGCTGCTTGGAAGCCTGATGGTGTGTGAAGTTAGTGAGCCAAATGGAGTTGTTCTCCCACAAGAACCACACGGCTGATCCTTCTTCAATATGCCTTTCACAAACATGCAGTGTTTCCTTGATTGAATCAGCTCTCACACCAATATTTGCGTCTAGAACCTTTGCATTGAGGGCTATCTGAAAACGGCTGTGGCGCTGAAGTTGCCTGTGAATGTGGAGTTGGTGGCATGTGAAACCCGCATGTGGAGCATTCGTTTGTGTGGGATGCTCTACCAGGCTCATTCCTAGATAATACACTCAAAGGGCACTAAGCATAGAGTGTGAAAACTGAGTTTCCTTGAGAGCTGCTTGGAAGCCTGATGGTGTGTGAAGTTAGTGAGCCAAATGGAGTTGTTCTCCCACAAGAACCACTCGGCTGATCCTTCTTCAATATGCCCTTCACCAACTTGCAGTATTTCTTTGATTCAATCAGCTCTCACACCAATATTTGCGTGTAGAGCCTTTGCATTGAGTGCTATCTGAAAACGGCTGTGGCGCTGAAGTTGCCTGAGAATGTGGAGTTGGTGGCATGTGAAACCCGCATGTGTAGCATTCGTTTGTGTGGGATGCTCACCAAGCTTCATTTCAGTCCTAGGCACTCAAAGGGCACTAAGCATAGAGTGTGAAAACTGAGTTTCCTTGAGAGCTGCTTGGAAGCCTGATGGTGTGTGAAGTTAGTGAGCCAAATGGAGTTGTTCTCCTACAAGAACCACTCGGCTGATCCTTCCACAATATGCCCTTCACCAACATGCAGTGTTTCCTTGATTGAATTAGCTCTCACACCAATATTTGCGTCTAGAGCCTTTGCATTGAGGGCTATCTGAAAACGGCTGTGGCGCTGAAGTTGCCTGTGAATGTGGAGTTGGTGGCATGTGAAACCCGCATGTGGAGCATTCGTTTGTGTGGGATGCTCTACCAGCTTCATTTCAGTCCTAGGCTCTCAAAGGGCACTAAGCATAGAGTGTGAATACTAGGTTTTCTTGAGAGCTGCTTGGAAGCCTGATGGTGTGTGAAGTTAGTGAGCCAAATGGAGTTGTTCTCCCACAAGAACCACTCGGCTGATCCTTCTTCAATATGCCCTTCACCAACATGCAGTGTTTCCTTGATTGAATTAGCTCTCACACCAATATTTGCGTCCAGAGCCATTGCATTGAGGGCTATCTGAAAACGGCTGTGGCGCTGAAGTTGCCTGTGAATGTGGAGTTGGTGGCATATGAAACCCGCATGTGGAGCATTCGTTTGTGTGGGATGCTCTACCAGGTTCATTCCTAGATAATGCACTCAAAGGGCACTAAGCATAGAGTGTGAAAACTGAGTTTCCTTGAGAGCTGCTTGGAAGCCTGATGGTGTGTGACGTTAGTGAGCCAAATGGAGTTGTTCTCAAACAAGAACCACTCGGCTGATCCTTCTTCAATATGCCCTTCACCAACTTGCAGTATTTCTTTGATTCAATCAGCTCTCACACCAATATTTGCGTGTAGAGCCTTTGCATTGAGGGCTATCTGAAAACGGCTGTGGCGCTGAAGTTGCCTGAGAATGTGGAGTTGGTGGCATGTGAAACCCGCATGTGGAGCATTCGTTTGTGTGGGATGCTCACCAAGCTTCATTTCAGTCCTAGGCACTCAAAGGGCACTAAGCATAGAGTGTGAAAACTGAGTTTCCTTCAGAGCTGCTTGGAAGCCTGATGGTGTGTGAAGTTAGTGAGCCAAATGGAGTTGTTCTCCCACAAGAACCACTCGGCTGATCCTTCCACAATATGCCCTTCACCAACATGCAGTGTTTCCTTGATTCAATTAGCTCTCACACCAATATTTGCGTCTAGAGCCTTTGCATTGAGGGCTATCTGAAAACGGCTGTGGCGCTGAAGTTGCCTGTGAATGTGGAGTTGGTGGCATGTGAAACCCGCATGTGGAGCATTCGTTTGTGTGGGATGCTCTACCAGCTTCATTTCAGTCCTAGGCTCTCAAAGGGCACTAAGCATAGAGTGTGAATACTAGGTTTTCTTGAGAGCTGCTTGGAAGCCTGATGGTGTGTGAAGTTAGTGAGCTAAATGGAGTTGTTCTCCCACAAGAACCACTCGGCTGATCCTTCTTCAATATGCCCTTCACCAACATGCAGTGTTTCCTTGATTGAATTAGCTCTCACACCAATATTTGCATCCAGAGCCATTGCATTGAGGGCTATCTGAAAACGGCTGTGGCGCTGAAGTTGCCTGTGAATGTGGAGTTGGTGGCATGTGAAACCCGCATGTGGAGCATTCGTTTGTGTGGGATGCTCTACCAGGTTCATTCCTAGATAATGCACTCAAAGGGCACTAAGCATAGAGTGTGAAAACTGAGTTTCCTTGAGAGCTGCTTGGAAGCCTGATGGTGTGTGAAGTTAGTGAGCCAAATGGAGTTGTTCTCCCACAAGAACCACTCGGCTGATCCTTCTTCAATATGCCCTTCACCAACATGAAGTGTTTCCTTGATTCAATCAGCTCTCACACCAATATTTGCGTGTAGAGCCTTTGCATTGAGGGCTATCTGAAAACAGCTGTGGCGCTGAAGTTGCCTGAGAATGTGGAGTTGGTGGCATGTGAAACCCGCATGTGGAGCATTTGTTTGTGTGGGATGCTCACCAAGCTTCATTTCAGTCCTAGGCACTCAAAGGGCACTAAGCATAGATTGTGAAAACTGAGTTTCCTTGAGAGCTGCTTGGAAGCCTGATGGTGTGTGAAGTTAGTGAGCCAAATGGAGTTGTTCTCCCACAAGAACCACTCGGCTGATCCTTCTTCAATATGCCCTTCACCAACATGCAGTGTTTCCTTGATTGAATTAGCTCTCACACCAATATTTGCGTCTAGAGCCTTTGCATTTAGGGCTATCTGAAAACGGCTGTGGCGCTGAAGTTGCCTGTGAATGTGGAGTTGGTGGCATGTGAAACCCGCATGTGGAGCATTCTTTTGTGTGGGATGCTCTACCAGGTTCATTTCAGTCCTAGGCACTCAAAGGGCACTAAGCATAGAGTGTGAAAACTGAGTTTCCTTGAGAGCTGCTTGGAAGCCTGATGGTGTGTGAAGTTAGTGAGCCAAATGGAGTTATTCTCCCACAAGAACCACTCGGCTGATCCTTCTTCAATATGCCCTTCACCAACATGCAGTGTTTCCTTGATTGAATTAGCTCTCACACCAATATTTGCGTCTAGAGCCTTTGCATTGAGGGCTATCTGAAAACGGCTGTGGCGCTGAAGTTGCCTGAGAATGTGGAGTTGGTGGCATGTGAAACCCGCATGTGGAGCATTCGTTTGTGTGGGATGCTCTACCAAGTTCATTCCTAGATAATGCACTCAAAGGGCACTAAGCATAGAGTGTGAAAACTGAGTTTCCTTGAGAGCTGCTTGGAAGCCTGATGGTGTGTGAAGTTAGTGAGCAAAATGGAGTTGTTCTCCCACAAGAACCACTCGGCTGATCCTTCTTCAATATGCCCTTCACCAACATGCAGTATTTCTTTGATTCAATCAGCTCTCACACCAATATTTGCGTGTAGAGCCTTTGCATTTAGGGCTATCTGAAAACAGCTGAGGCGCTGAAGTTGCCTGAGAATGTGGAGTTGGTGGCATGTGAAACCCGCATGTGGAGCATTTGTTTGTGTGGGATGCTCTACCAGGTTCATTTCAGTCCTAGGCACTCAAAGGGCACTAAGCATAGAGTGTGAAAACTGAGTTTCCTTGAGAGCTGCTTGGAAGCCTGATGGTGTGTGAAGTTAGTGAGCCAAATGGAGTTGTTCTCCCACAAGAACCACTCGGCTGATCCTTCTTCAATATGCCCTTCACCAACATGCAGTGTTTCCTTGATTGAATTAGCTCTCACACCAATATTTGCGTCTAGAGCCTTTGCATTTAGGGCTATCTGAAAACGGCTGTGGCGCTGAAGTTGCCTGTGAATGTGAAGTTGGTGGCATGTGAAACCCGCATGTGGAGCATTCGTTTGTGTGGGATGCTCTACCAGGTTCATTTCAGTCCTAGGCACTCAAAGGGCACTAAGCATAGAGTGTGAAAACTGAGTTTCCTTGAGAGCTGCTTGGAAGCCTGATGGTGTGTGAAGTTAGTGAGCCAAATGGAGTTATTCTCCCACAAGAACCACTCGGCTGATCCTTCTTCAATATGCCCTTCACCAACATGCAGTGTTTCCTTGATTGAATTAGCTCTCACACCAATATTTGCGTCTAGAGCCTTTGCATTGAGGGCTATCTGAAAACGGCTGTGGCGCTGAAGTTGCCTGAGAATGTGGAGTTGGTGGCATGTGAAACCCGCATGTGGAGCATTCGTTTGTGTGGGATGCTCTACCAGGTTCATTTCAGTCCTAGGCACTCAAAGGGCACTAAGCATAGAGTGTGAAAACTGAGTTTCCTTGAGAGCTGCTTGGAAGCCTGATGGTGTGTGAAGTTAGTGAGCCAAATGGAGTTGTTCTTCTACAAGAACCACTCGGCTGATCCTTCTTTAATATGCCCTTCACCAACAGACTGTGTTTCCTTGATTGAATTAGCTCTCACACCAATATTTGCATCTAGAGCCTTTGCATTTAGGGCTATCTGAAAACGGCTGTGGCGCTGAAGTTGCCTGAGAATGTGGAGTTGGTGGCATGTGAAACCCGCATGTGGAGCATTCGT
The DNA here is from genome assembly GCF_030435755.1 of Ochotona princeps. Classification (NCBI taxonomy): domain Eukaryota; kingdom Metazoa; phylum Chordata; class Mammalia; order Lagomorpha; family Ochotonidae; genus Ochotona; species Ochotona princeps. The sequence goes on from NW_026698476.1 coordinate 22,134, forward strand.
TTGTGTGGGATGCTCTACCAGGTTCATTCCTAGATAATGCACTCAAAGGGCACTAAGCATAGAGTGTGAAAACTGAGTTTCCTTGAGAGCTGCTTGGAAGCCTGATGGTGTGTGAAGTTAGTGAGCCAAATGGAGTTGTTCTCCCACAAGAACCACTCGGCTGATCCTTCTTCAATATGCCCTTCACCAACATGCAGTGTTTCCTTGATTGAATTAGCTCTCACACCAATATTTGCTTCTAGAGCCTTTGCATTGAGGGCTATCTGAAAACGGCTGTGGCGCTGAAGTTGCCTGAGAATGTGGAGTTGGTGGCATGTGAAACCCGCATGTGGAGCATTCGTTTGTGTGGGATTCTCTACCAGGTTCATTTCAGTCCTAGGCACTCAAAGGGCACTAAGATTAGAGTGTGAAAACTGAGTTTCCTTGAGAGCTGCTTGGAAGCCTGATGGTGTGTGAAGTTAGTGAGCCAAATGGAGTTGTTCTCCCACAAGAACCACTCGGCTGATCCTTCTTCAATATGCCTTTCACAAACATGCAGTGTTTCCTTGATTGAATCAGCTCTCACACCAATATTTGCGTCTAGAACCTTTGCATTGAGGGCTAACTGAAAACGGCTGTGGCGCTGAAGTTGCCTGTGAATGTGGAGTTGGTGGCATGTGAAACCCGCATGTGGAGCATTCGTTTGTGTGGGATGCTCTACCAGGTTCATTTTTAGATAATGCACTCAAAGGGCACTAAGCATAGAGTGTGAAAACTGAGTTTCCTTGAGAGCTGCTTGGAAGCCTGATGGTGTGTGAAGTTAGTGAGCCAAATGGAGTTGTTCTCCCACAAGAACCACTCGGCTGATCCTTCTTCAATATGCCCTTCACCAACATGCAGTATTTCTTTGATTCAATCAGCTCTCACACCAATATTTGCGTGTAGAGCCTTTGCATTGAGGGCTATCTGAAAACGGCTGTGGCGCTGAAGTTGCCTGTGAATGTGGAGTTGGTGGCATGTGAAACCCGCATGTGGAGCATTCGTTTGTGTGGGATGCTCTACCAGGTTCATTCCTAGATAATGCACTCAAAGGGCACTAAGCATAGAGTGTGAAAACTGAGTTTTCTTGAGAGCTGCTTGGAAGCCTGATGGTGTGTGAAGTTAGTGAGCCAAATGGAGTTGTTCCCCAACAAGAACCACTCGGCTGATCCTTCTTCAATATGCCCTTCACCAACATGCAGTGTTTCCTTGATTGAATTAGCTCTCACACCAATATTTGCTTCTAGAGCCTTTGCATTGAGGGCTATCTGAAAACGGCTGTGGCGCTGAAGTTGCCTGAGAATGTGGAGTTGGTGGCATGTGAAACCCGCATGTGGAGCATTCGTTTGTGTGGGATTCTCTACCAGGTTCATTTCAGTCCTAGGCACTCAAAGGGCACTAAGATTAGAGTGTGAAAACTGAGTTTCCTTGAGAGCTGCTTGGAAGCCTGATGGTGTGTGAAGTTAGTGAGCCAAATGGAGTTGTTCTCCCACAAGAACCACTCGGCTGATCCTTCCACAATATGCCCTTCACCAACATGCAGTGTTTCCTTGATTGAATTAGCTCTCACACCAATATTTGCGTCTAGAGCCTTTGCATTGAGGGCTATCTGAAAACGGCTGTGGCGCTGAAGTTGCCTGTGAATGTGGAGTTGGTGGCATGTGAAACCCGCATGTGGAGCATTCGTTTGTGTGGGATGCTCTACCAGCTTCATTTCAGTCCTAGGCTCTCAAAGGGCACTAAGTATAGAGTGTGAATACTAGGTTTTCTTGAGAGCTGCTTGGAAGCCTGATGGTGTGTGAAGTTAATGAGCCAAATGGAGTTGTTCTCCCACAAGAACCACTCGGCTGATCCTTCTTCAATATGCCCTTCACCAACATGCAGTGTTTCCTTGATTGAATTAGCTCTCACACCAATATTTGCGTCCAGAGCCATTGCATTGAGGGCTATCTGAAAACGGCTGTGGCGCTGAAGTTGCCTGTGAATGTGGAGTTGGTGGCATATGAAACCCGCATGTGGAGCATTCGTTTGTGTGGGATGCTCTACCAGGTTCATTCCTAGATAATGCACTCAAAGGGCACTAAGCATAGAGTGTGAAAACTGAGTTTCCTTGAGAGCTGCTTGGAAGCCTGATGGTGTGTGAAGTTAGTGAGCCAAATGGAGTTGTTCTCTCACAAGAACCACTCGGCTGATCCTTCTTCAATATGCCCTTCACCAACAGGCTGTGTTTCCTTGATTGAATTAGCTCTCACACCAATATTTGCATCTAGAGCCTTTGCATTGAGGGCTATCTGAAAACGGCTGTGGCGCTGAAGTTGCCTGAGAATGTGGAGTTGGTGGCATGTGAAACCCGCATGTGGAGCATTTGTTTGTGTGGGATGCTCACCAAGCTTCATTTCAGTCCTAGGCACTCAAAGGGCACTAAGCATAGAGTGTGAAAACTGAGTTTCCTTGAGAGCTGCTTGGAAGCCTGATGGTGTGTGAAGTTAGTGAGCCAAATGGAGTTGTTCTTCCACAAGAACCACTCGGCTGATCCTTCTTTAATATGCCCTTCACCAGCAGGCTGTGTTTCCTTGATTGAATTAGCTCTCACACCAATATTTGCATCTAGAGCCTTTGCATTTAGGGCTATCTGAAAACGGCTGTGGCGCTGAAGTTGCCTGAGAATGTGGAGTTGGTGGCATGTGAAACCCGCATGTGGAGCATTCGTTTGTGTGGGATGCTCTACAAGCTTCATTTCAGTCCTAGGCACTCAAAGGGCACTAAGCATAGAGTGTGAAAACTGAGTTTCCTTGAGAGCTGCTTGGAAGCCTGATGGTGTGTGAAGTTAGTGAGCCAAATGGAGTTGTTCTCCCACAAGAACCACTCGGCTAATCCTTCTTCAATATGCTCTTAACCAACATGCAGTGTTTCCTTGATTGAATTAGCTCTCACACCAATATTTGCGTCTAGAGACTTTGCATTGAGGGCTATCTGAAAACGGCTGTGGCGCTGAAGTTGCCTGTGAATGTGGAGTTGGTGTCATTTGAAACCCGCATGTGGAGCATTCGTTTGTGTGGGATGCTCTACGAGCTTCATTTCAGTCCTAGGCTCTCAAAGGGCACTAAGCATAGAGTGTGAATACTAGGTTTTCTTGAGAGCTGCTTGGAAGCCTGATGGTGTGTGAAGTTAGTGAGCCAAATGGAGTTGTTCTCGCACAAGAACAACTCGGCTGATCCTTCTTCAATATGCCCTTCACCAACATGCAGTGTTTCCTTGATTGAATTAGCTCTCACACCAATATTTGCGTCCAGAGCCATTGCATTGAGGGCTATCTGAAAACGGCTGTGGCGCTGAAGTTGCCTGTGAATGTGGAGTTGGTGGCATATGAAACCCGCATGTGGAGCATTCGTTTGTGTGGGATGCTCTACCAGGTTCATTCCTAGATAATGCACTCAAAGGGCACTAAGCATAGAGTGTGAAAACTGAGTTTCCTTGAGAGCTGCTTGGAAGCCTGATGGTGTGTGAAGTTAGTGAGCCAAATGGAGTTATTCTCCCACAAGAACCACTCGGCTGATCCTTCTTCAATATGCCTTTCACAAACATGCAGTGTTTCCTTGATTGAATTAGCTCTCACACCAATATTTGCGTCTAGAGCCTTTGCATTGAGGGCTATCTGAAAACAGCTGTGGCGCTGAAGTTGCCTGAGAATGTGGAGTTGGTGGCATGTGAAACCCGCATGTGGAGCATTCGTTTGTGTGGGATGCTCTACCAGGTTCATTCCTAGATAATGCACTCAAAGGGCACTAAGCATAGAGTGTGAAAACTGAGTTTTCTTGAGAGCTGCTTGGAAGCCTGATGGTGTGTGAAGTTAGTGAGCCAAATGGAGTTGTTCTCCCACAAGAACCACTCGGCTTATCCTTCTTCAATATGCCCTTCACCAACATGCAGTGTTTCCTTGATTGAATTAGCTCTCACACCAATATTTGCGTCTAGAGCCTTTGCATTGAGGGCTATCTGAAAACGGCTGTGGCGCTGAAGTTGCCTGAGAATGTGGAGTTGGTGGCATGTGAAACCCGCATGTGGAGCATTCGTTTGTGTGGGATTCTCACCAAGCTTCATTTCAGTCCAAGGCACTCAAAGGGCACTAAGCATAGAGTGTGAAAACTGAGTTTCCTTGAGAGCTGCTTGGAAGCCTGATGGTTTGTGAAGTTAGTGAGCCAAATGGAGTTGTTCTCCCACAAGAACCACTCGGCTGATCCTTCTTCAATATGCCCTTCACCAACATGCAGTGTTTCCTTGATTGAATTAGCTCTCACACCAATATTTGCGTCTAGAGCCTTTGCATTGAGGGCTATCTGAAAACGGCTGTGGCGCTGAAGTTGCCTGTGAATGTGGAGTTGGTGGCATGTGAAACCCGCATGTGGAGCATTCGTTTGTGTGGAATGCTCTACGAGCTTCATTTCAGTCCTAGGCTCTCAAAGGGCACTAAGCACAGAGTGTGAATACTAGGTTTTCTTGAGAGCTGCTTGGAAGCCTGATGGTGTGTGAAGTTAGTGAGCCAAATGGAGTTGTTCTCGCACAAGAACAACTCGGCTGATCCTTCTTCAATATGCCCTTCACCAACATGCAGTGTTTCCTTGATTGAATTAGCTCTCACACCAATATTTGCGTCCAGAGCCATTGCATTGAGGGCTATCTGAAAACGGCTGTGGCGCTGAAGTTGCCTGTGAATGTGGAGTTGGTGGCATATGAAACCCGCATGTGGAGCATTCGTTTGTGTGGGATGCTCTACCAGGTTCATTCCTAGATAATGCACTCAAAGGGCACTAAGCATAGAGTGTGAAAACTGAGTTTCCTTGAGAGCTGCTTGGAAGCCTGATGGTGTGTGAAGTTAGTGAGCCAAATGGAGTTATTCTCAAACAAGAACCACTCGGCTGATCCTACTTCAATATGCCCTTCACCAACATGCAGTGTTTCCTTGATTGAATTAGCTCTCACACCAATATTTGCGTCTAGAGCCTTTGCATTGAGGGCTATCTGAAAACGGCTGTGGCGCTGAAGTTGCCTGAGAATGTGGAGTTGGTGGCATGTGAAACCCGCATGTGGAGCATTCGTTTGTGTGGGATGCTCTACCAGGTTCATTTCTAGATAATGCACTCAAAGGGCACTAAGCATAGAGTGTGAAAACTGAGTTTTCTTGAGAGCTGCTTGGAAGCCTGATGGTGTGTGAAGTTAGTGAGCCAAATGGAGTTGTTCTCCCACAAGAACCACTCGGCTGATCCTTCTTCAATATGCCCTTCACCAACATGCAGTGTTTCCTTGATTGAATTAGCTCTCACACCAATATTTGCGTCTAGAGCCTTTGCATTGAGGGCTATCTGAAAACGGCTGTGGCGCTGAAGTTGCCTGAGAATGTGGAGTTGGTGGCATGTGAAACCCGCATGTGGAGCATTCGTTTGTGTGGGATTCTCTACCAGGTTCATTCCTAGATAATGCACTCAAAGGGCACTAAGCATAGAGTGTGAAAACTGAGTTTCCTTGAGAGCCGCTTGGAAGCCTGATGGTGTGTGAAGTTAGTGAGCCAAATGGAGTTGTTCTCCCACAAGAACCACTCGGATGCTCCTTCTTCAATATGCCATTCACCAACATGAAGTGTTTCCTTGATTGAATTAGCTCTCACACCAATATTTGAGTCCAGAGTCTTTGCATTGAGGGCTATCTGAAAACGGCTGTGGCGCTGAAGTTGCCTGTGAATGTGGAGTTGGTGTCATGTGAAACGTGCATGTAGAGCATTCGTTTGTGTGGGATGCTCACCAAGCTTCATTTCAGTCCTAGGCACTCAAAGGGCACTAAGCATAGAGTGTGAAAACTGAGTTTCCTTGAGAGCTGCCTGGAAGCCTGATGGTGTGTGAAGTTAGTGAGCCAAATGGAGTTGTTCTCCCACAAGAACCACTTGGCTGATCCGTCTTCAATATGCCCTTCACCAACATGCAGTGTTTCCTTGATTGAATTAGCTCTCACACCAATATTTGCGTGTAGAGCCTTTGCATTGAGGGCTTTCTGAAAACGGCTGTGGCGATGAAGTTGCCTGAGAATGTGGAGTTGGTGGCATATTATACCCGCATGTGGAGCATTCGTTTGTGTGTGATGCAATACCAGGATCATTCCTAGATAATGCACTCAAAGGGCACTAAGCATAGAGTGTGAAAACTGAGTTTCCTTGAGAGCTGCTTGGAAGCCTGAATGTGTGTGAAGTTAGTGAGCCAAATGGAGTTGTTCTTCCACAAGACCCACTCGGCTGATCCGTCTTCAATATGCCCTTCACCAACATGCAGTGTTTCCTTGATTGAATTAGCTCTCACACCAATATTTGCATCTAGAGCCTTTGCATTGAGGGCTATCTGAAAACGGCTGTGGCGCTGAAGTTGCCTGAGAATGTGGAATTGGTGGCATGTGAAACCTGCATGTGGAGCATTCGTTTGTGTGGGATGCTCTACCAGGTTCATTCCTAGATAATGCACTAAAGTGCACTAAGCATAGAGTGTGAAAACTGAGTTTCCTTGAGAGCTGCTTGGAAGCCTGATGGTGTGTGAAGTTAGTGAGCCAAATGGAGTTGTTCTCCCACAAGAACCACTCGGCTGATCCTTCTTCAATATGCCCTTCACCAACATGCAGTGTTTCCTTGATTGAATTAGCTCTCACACCAATATTTGCGTCTAGAGCCTTTGCATTGAGGGCTATCTGAAAACGGCTGTGGCGCTGAAGTTGCCTGAGAATGTGGAGTTGGTGGCAAGTGAAACCCGCATGTGGAGCATTCGTTTGTGTGGGATGCTCACCAAGCTTCATTTCAGTCCTAGGCACTCAAAGGGCACTAAGCATAGAGTGTGAAAACTGAGTTTCCTGGAGAGCTGCTTGGAAGCCTGATGGTGTGTGAAGTTAGTGAGCCAAATGGAGTTGTTCTCCCACAAGAACCACTCGGCTGATCCTTCTTCATTATGCCCTTCACCAACATGCAGTGTTTCCTTGATTGAATTAGCTCTCACAACAATATTTGCATCCAGAGGCTTTGCATTGAGGGCTATCTGAAAACGGCTTTGGCGCTGAAGTTGTCTGTGAATGTGGAGTTGGTGGCATGTGAAACCCGCATGTGGAGCATTCGTTTGTGTGGGATGCTCTGCCAGGTTCATTTCTAGATAATGCACTTAAAGGGCACTAAGCATAGAGTGTGAAAACTGAGTTTCCTTGAGAGCTGCTTGGAAGCCTGATGGTGTGTGAAGTTAGTGAGCCAAATGGAGTTGTTCTCCCACAAGAACCACTCGGCTGATCCTTCTTCAATATGCCCTTCACCAACATGCAGTGTTTCCTTGATTGAATTAGCTCTCACACCAATATTTGCGTCCAGAGCCATTGCATTGAGGGCTATCTGAAAACGGCTGTGGCGCTGAAGTTGCCTGAGTATGTGGAGTTGGTGGCATGTGAAACCTGCATGTAGAGCATTCGTTTGTGTGGGATGCTCACCAAGCTTCATTTCAGTCCTAGGCACTCAAAGGGCACTAAGCATAGAGTGTGAAAACTGAGTTTCCTTGAGAGCTGCTTGGAAGCCTGATGGTGTGTGAAGTTAGTGAGCCAAATGGAGTTGTTCTCCCACAAGAACCACTCGGCTGATCCTTCTTCAATATGCCCTTCACCAACATGCAGTATTTCTTTGATTCAATCAGCTCTCACACCAATATTTGCGTGTAGAGCCTTTGCATTGAGGGCTATCTGAAAACGGCTGTGGCGCTGAAGTTGCCTGTGAATGTGGAGTTGGTGGCATATGAAACCCGCATGTGGAGCATTCGTTTGTGTGGGATGCTCTACCAGGTTCATTCCTAGATAATGCACTCAAAGGGCACTAAGCATAGAGTGTGAAAACTGAGTTTCCTTGAGAGCTGCTTGGAAGCCTGATGGTGTGTGAAGTTAGTGAGCCAAATGGAGTTATTCTCCCACAAGAACCACTCGGCTGATCCTTCTTCAATATGCCCTTCACCAACATGCAGTGTTTCCTTGATTGAATTAGCTCTCACACCAATATTTGCGTCTAGAGCCTTTGCATTGAGGGCTATCTGAAAACGGCTGTGGCGCTGAAGTTGCCTGAGAATGTGGAGTTGGTGGCATGTGAAACCCGCATGTGGAGCATTCGTTTGTGTGGGATGCTCACCAAGCTTCATTTCAGTCCTAGGCACTCAAAGGGCACTAAGCATAGAGTGTGAAAACTGAGTTTCCTTGAGAGCTGCTTGGAAGCCTGATGGTGTGTGAAGTTAGTGAGCCAAATGGAGTTGTTCTCCCACAAGAACCACTCGGCTGATCCTTCTTCAATATGCCCTTCACCAACATGCAGTGTTTCCTTGATTGAATTAGCTCTCACACCAATATTTGCGTCTAGAGCCTTTGCATTGAGGGCTATCTGAAAACAGCTGTGGCGCTGAAGTTGCCTGTGAATGTGGAGTTGGTGGCATGTGAAACCCGCATGTGGAGCATTCGTTTGTGTGGGATGATCTACCAGGTTCATTTCAGTCCTAGGCACTCAAAGGGCACTAAGCATAGAGTGTGAAAACTGAGTTTCCTTGAGAGCTGCTTGGAAGCCTGATGGCGTGTGAAGTTAGTGAGCCAAATGGAGTTGTTCTTCCACAAGAACCACTCGGCTGATCCTTCTTTAATATGCCCTTCAGCAGCAGGCTGTGTTTCCTTGATTGAATTAGCTCTCACACCAATATTTGCATCTAGAGCCATTGCATTGAGGGCTATCTGAAAACGGCTGTGGCGCTGAAGTTGCCTGAGAATGTGGAGTTGGTGGCATGTGAAACCCGCATGTGGAGCATTCGTTTGTGTGGGATGCTCTACCAGGTTCATTTCTAGATAATGCACTCAAAGGGCACTAAGCATAGAGTGTGAAAACTGAGTTTTCTTGAGAGCTGCTTGGAAGCCTGATGGTGTGTGAAGTTAGTGAGCCAAATGGAGTTGTTCTCCCACAAGAACCGCTTTGCTGATCCTTCTTCAATATGCCCTTCACCAACATGCAGTGTTTCCTTGATTGAATTAGCTCTCACAACAATATTTGCATCCAGAGGCTTTGCATTGAGGGCTATCTGAAAACGGCTGTGGCGCTGAAGTTGCCTGAGAATGTGGAGTTGGTGGCATGTGAAACCCCCATGTGGAGCATTCGTTTGTGTGGGATGCTCACCAAGCTTCATTTCAGTCCAAGGCACTCAAAGGGCACTAAGCATAGAGTGTGAAAACTGAGTTTCCTTGAGAGCTGCTTGGAAGCCTGATGGTTTGTGAAGTTAGTGAGCCAAATGGAGTTGTTCTCCCACAAGAACCACTCGGCTGATCCTTCTTCAATATGCCCTTCACCAACATGCAGTGTTTCCTTGATTGAATTAGCTCTCACACCAATATTTGTGTCTAGAGCCTTTGCATTGAGGGCTATCTGAAAACGGCTGTGGCGCTGAAGTTGCCTGTGAATGTGGAGTTGGTGGCATGTGAAACCCGCATGTGGAGCATTCGTTTGTGTGGGATGCTCTACCAGGTTCATTCCTAGATAATGCACTCAAAGGGCACTAAGCATAGAGTGTGAAAACTGAGTTTCCTTGAGAGCCGCTTGGAAGCCTGATGGTGTGTGAAGTTAGTGAGCCAAATGGAGTTGTTCTCCCACAAGAACCACTCGGATGCTCCTTCTTCAATATGCCATTCACCAACATGAAGTGTTTCCTTGATTGAATTAGCTCTCACACCAATATTTGAGTCCAGAGTCTTTGCCTTGATGGCTATCTGAAAACGGCTGTGGCGCTGAAGTTGCCTGTGAATGTGGAGTTGGTGTCATGTGAAACCCGCATGTAGAGCATTCGTTTGTGTGGGATGCTCACCAAGCTTCATTTCAGTCCTATTCACTCAAAGGGCACTAAGCATAGAGTGTGAAAACTGAGTTTCCTTGAGAGCTGCCTGGAAGCCTGATGGTGTGTGAAGTTAGTGAGCCAAATGGAGTTGTTCTCCCACAAGAACCACTCGGCTGATCCTTCTTCAATATGCCCTTCACCAACATGCAGTGTTTCCTTGATTGAAATAGCTCTCACACCAATATTTGCATCTAGAGCCTTTGCATTGAGGGCTATCTGAAAACGGCTGTGGCGCTGAAGTTGCCTGTGAATGTGGAGTTGGTAACATATGAAACCCGCATGTGGAGCATTCGTTTGTGTGGGATGCTCTACCAGGTTCATTCCTAGACAATGCAAACAAAGGGCACTAAGCATTGAGTGTGAAAACTGAGTTTCCTTGAGAGCTGCTTGGAAGCCTGATGGTGTGTGTAGTCAGTGAGCCAAATGGAGTTGTTCTCCCACAAGAACCCCTCGGCTGATCCTTCTTCAATATGCCCTTCACCAACATGCAGTGTTTCCTTGATTGAATTAGCTCTCACACCAATATTTGCGTCTAGAGCCTTTGCATTGAGGGCTATCTGAAAACGGCTGTGGCGCTGAAGTTGCCTGAGAATGTGGAGTTGGTGGCATGTGAAACCCGCATGTGGAGCATTCGTTTGTGTGGGATGCTCACCAAGCTTCATTTCAGTCCTAGGCACTCAAAGGGCACTAAGCATAGAGTGTGAAAACTGAGTTTCCTTGAGAGCTGCTTGGAAGCCTGATGGTGTGTGAAGTTAGTGAGCCAAATGGAGTTGTTCTCCCACAAGAACCACTCGGCTGATCCTTCTTCAATATGCCCTTCACCAACATGCAGTGTTTCCTTGATTGAAATAGCTCTCACACCAATATTTGCGTCTAGAGCCATTGCATTGAGGGCTATCTGAAAACGGCTGTGGCGCTGAGGTTGCCTGAGAATGTGGAGTTGGTGTCATGTGAAACCCGCATGTGGAGCATTCGTTTGTGTGGGATGCTCTACCAGGTTCATTCCTAGATAATGCACTCAAAGGGCACTAAGCATAGAGTGTGAAAACTGAGTTTCCTTGAGAGCTGCTTGGAAGCCTGATGGTGTGTGAAGTTAGTGAGCCAAATGGAGTTGTTCTCCCACAAGAACCACTCGGCTGATCCTTCTTCAATATGCCCTTCACCAACATGCAGTGTTTCCTTGATTGAATTAGCTCTCACACCAATATTTGCGTCTAGAGACTTTGCATTGAGGGCTATCTGAAAACGGCTGTGGCGCTGAAGTTGCCTGTGAATGTGGAGTTGGTGGCATGTGAAACCCGCATGTGGAGCATTCGTTTGTGTGGGATGCTCATGAAGCATCATTTCAGTCCTAGGCACTCAAAGGGCACTAAGCATAGAGTGTGAAAACTGAGTTTCCTTGAGAGCTGCTTGGAAGCCTGATGGTGTGTGAAGTTAGTGAGCCAAATGGAGTTGTTCTCCCACAAGAACCACTCGGCTGATCCTTCTTCAATATGCCCTTCACCAACATGCAGTGTTTCCTTGATTGAATTAGCTCTCACACCAATATTTGCGTCCAGAGCCATTGCATTGAGGGCTATCTGAAAACGGCGGTGGCGCTGAAGTTGCCTGAGTATGTGGAGTTGGTAGCATGTGAAACCTGCATGTAGAGCATTCGTTTGTGTGGAATGCTCACCAAGCTTCATTTCATGCCTAGGCACTCAAAGGGCACTAAGCATAGAGTGTGAAAACTGAGTTTCCTTGAGAGCTGCTTGGAAGCCTGATGGTGTGTGAAGTTAGTGAGCCAAATGGAGTTGTTCTCCCACAAGAACCACTCGGCTGATCCTTCTTCAATATGCCCTTCACCAACATGCAGTGTTTCCTTGATTGAATTAGCTCTCACACCAATATTTGCGTCCAGAGCCATTGCATTGAGGGCTATCTGAAAACGGCTGTGGCGCTCAAGTTGCCTGTGAATGTGGAGTTGGTGGCATGTGAAACCCGCATATGGAGCATTCGTTTGTGTGGGATGCTCTACCAGGTTCTTTCCTAGATAATGCACTCAAAGGGCACTAAGCCTAGAGTGTGAAAACTGAGTTTCCTTGAGAGCTGCTTGGAAGCCTGATGGTGTGTGAAGTTACTGAGCCAAATGGAGTTGTTCTCCCACAAGAACCACTCGGCTGATCCTTCTTCAATATGCCCTTCACCAACATGAAGTGTTTCCTTGATTGAATTAGCTCTCACACCAATATTTGCGTCTGGAGCCTTTGCATTGAGGGCTATCTGAAAACGGCTGTGGCGCTGAAGTTGCCTGAGAATGTGGAGTTGGTGGCATGTGAAACCCGCATGTGGAGCATTCGTTTGTGTGGGATGCTCTACCAGGTTCATTCCTAGATAATGCACTCAAAGGGCACTAAGCATAGAGTGTGAAAACTGAGTTTCCTTGAGAGCTGCTTGGAAGCCTGATGGTGTGTGAAGTTAGTGAGCCAAATGGAGTTGTTCTCCCACAAGAACCACTCGGCTGATCCTTCTTCAATATGCCCTTCACCAACATGCAGTGTTTCCTTGATTGAATTAGCTCTCACACCAATATTTGCGTCTAGAGCCTTTGCATTGAGGGCTATCTGAAAACGGCTGTGGCGCTGAAGTTGCCTGTGAATGTGGAGTTGGTGGCATGTGAAACCCGCATGTGGAGCATTCGTTTGTGTGGGATGCTCACGAAGCATCATTTCAGTCCTAGGCACTCAAAGGGCACTAAGCATAGAGTGCGAAAACTGAGCTTCCTTGAGAGCTGCTTGGAAGCCTGATGGTGTGTGAAGTCAGTGAGCCAAATGGAGTTGTTCTCCCACAAGAACCACTCGGCTAATCTTTCTTCAATATGCCCTTCACCAACATGCAGTGTTTCTTTGATTGAATTAGCTCTCACACCAATATTTGCGTCTAGAGCCTTTGCATTGAGGGCTATCTGAAAATGGCTGTGGCGCTGAAGTTGCCTGAGAATGTGGAGTTTGTGGCATGTGAAACCCGCATGTGGAGCATTCGTTTGTGTGGGATGCTCTACCAGGTTCATTTCTAGATAATGCACTCAAAGGGCACTAAGCATAGAGTGTGAAAACTGAGTTTCCTTGAGAGCTGCTTGGAAGCCTGATGGTGTGTGAAGTTAGTGAGCCAAATGGAGTTGTTCTCCCACAAGAACCACTCAGCTGATCCTTCTTCAATATGCCCTTCACCAACATGCAGTGTTTCCTTGATTGAATTAGCTCTCACACCAATATTTGCGTCCAGAGCCATTGCATTGAGGGCTATCTGAAAACGGCTGTGGCGCTGAAGTTGCCTGAGAATGTGGAGTTGGTGGCATGTGAAACCCGCATATGGAGCATTCGTTTGTGTGGGATGCTCTACCAGGTTCTTTCCTAGATAATGCACTCAAAGGGCACTAAGCCTAGAGTGTGAAAACTGAGTTTCCTTGAGAGCTGCTTGGAAGCCTGATGGTGTGTGAAGTTACTGAGCCAAATGGAGTTGTTCTCCCACAAGAACCACTCGGCTGATCCTTCTTCAATATGCCCTTCACCAACATGCAGTGTTTCCTTGATTGAATTAGCTCTCACACCAATATTTGCGTCTAGAGCCTTTGCATTGAGGGCTATCTGAAAACGGCTGTGGCGCTGAAGTTGCCTGTGAATGTGGAGTTGGTGGCATGTGAAACCCGCATGTGGAGCATTCGTTTGTGTGGGATGCTCACGAAGCATCATTTCAGTCCTAGGCACTCAAAGGGCACTAAGCATAGAGTGCGAAAACTGAGCTTCCTTGAGAGCTGCTTGGAAGCCTGATGGTGTGTGAAGTCAGTGAGCCAAATGGAGTTGTTCTCCCACAAGAACCACTCGGCTAATCTTTCTTCAATATGCCCTTCACCAACATGCAGTGTTTCTTTGATTGAATTAGCTCTCACACCAATATTTGCGTCTAGAGCCTTTGCATTGAGGGCTATCTGAAAATGGCTGTGGCGCTGAAGTTGCCTGAGAATGTGGAGTTTGTGGCATGTGAAACCCGCATGTGGAGCATTCGTTTGTGTGGGATGCTCACCAAGCTTCATTTCAGTCCTAGGCACTCAAAGGGCACTAAGCATAGAGTGTGAAAACTGAGTTTCCTTGAGAGCTGCTTGGAAGCCTGATGGTGTGTGAAGTTAGTGAGCCAAATGGAGTTGTTCTCCCACAAGAACCACTCGGCTGATCCTTCTTCAATATGCCCTTCACCAACATGCAGTGTTTCCTTGATTGAAATAGCTCTCACACCAATATTTGCGTCTAGAGCCATTGCATTGAGGGCTATCTGAAAACGGCTGTGGCGCTGAGGTTGCCTGAGAATGTGGAGTTGGTGTCATGTGAAACCCGCATGTGGAGCATTCGTTTGTGTGGGATGCTCTACCAGGTTCATTCCTAGATAATGCACTCAAAGGGCACTAAGCATAGAGTGTGAAAACTGAGTTTCCTTGAGAGCTGCTTGGAAGCCTGATGGTGTGTGAAGTTAGTGAGCCAAATGGAGTTGTTCTCCCACAAGAAGCACTCGGCTGATCCTTCTTCAATATGCCCTTCACCAACATGCAGTGTTTCCTTGATTGAATTAGCTCTCACACCAATATTTGCGTCTAGAGACTTTGCATTGAGGGCTATCTGAAAACGGCTGTGGCGCTGAAGTTGCCTGTGAATGTGGAGTTGGTGGCATGTGAAACCCGCATGTGGAGCATTCGTTTGTGTGGGATGCTCACGAAGCATCATTTCAGTCCTAGGCACTCAAAGGGCACTAAGCATAGAGTGTGAAAACTGAGTTTCCTTGAGAGCTGCTTGGAAGCCTGATGGTGTGTGAAGTTAGTGAGCCAAATGGAGTTGTTCTCCCACAAGAACCACTCGGCTGATCCTTCTTCAATATGCCCTTCACCAACATGCAGTGTTTCCTTGATTGAATTAGCTCTCACACCAATATTTGCGTCCAGAGCCATTGCATTGAGGGCTATCTGAAAACGGCGGTGGCGCTGAAGTTGCCTGAGTATGTGGAGTTGGTAGCATGTGAAACCTGCATGTAGAGCATTCGTTTGTGTGGAATGCTCACCAAGCTTCATTTCATGCCTAGGCACTCAAAGGGCACTAAGCATAGAGTGTGAAAACTGAGTTTCCTTGAGAGCTGCTTGGAAGCCTGATGGTGTGTGAAGTTAGTGAGCCAAATGGAGTTGTTCTCCCACAAGAACCACTCAGCTGATCCTTCTTCAATATGCCCTTCACCAACATGCAGTGTTTCCTTGATTGAATTAGCTCTCACACCAATATTTGCGTCCAGAGCCATTGCATTGAGGGCTATCTGAAAACGGCTGTGGCGCTGAAGTTTCCTGTGAATGTGGAGTTGGTGGCATGTGAAACCCGCATATGGAGCATTCGTTTGTGTGGGATGCTCTACCAGGTTCTTTCCTAGATAATGCACTCAAAGGGCACTAAGCCTAGAGTGTGAAAACTGAGTTTCCTTGAGAGCTGCTTGGAAGCCTGATGGTGTGTGAAGTTACTGAGCCAAATGGAGTTGTTCTCCCACAAGAACCACTCGGCTGATCCTTCTTCAATATGCCCTTCACCAACATGAAGTGTTTCCTTGATTGAATTAGCTCTCACACCAATATTTGCGTCTGGAGCCTTTGCATTGAGGGCTATCTGAAAACGGCTGTGGCGCTGAAGTTGCCTGAGAATGTGGAGTTGGTGGCATGTGAAACCCGCATGTGGAGCATTCGTTTGTGTGGGATGCTCTACCAGGTTCATTCCTAGATAATGCACTCAAAGGGCACTAAGCATAGAGTGTGAAAACTGAGTTTCCTTGAGAGCTGCTTGGAAGCCTGATGGTGTGTGAAGTTAGTGAGCCAAATGGAGTTGTTCTCCCACAAGAACCACTCGGCTGATCCTTCTTCAATATGCCCTTCACCAACATGCAGTGTTTCCTTGATTGAATTAGCTCTCACACCAATATTTGCGTCTAGAGCCTTTGCATTGAGGGCTATCTGAAAACGGCTGTGGCGCTGAAGTTGCCTGTGAATGTGGAGTTGGTGGCATGTGAAACCCGCATGTGGAGCATTCGTTTGTGTGGGATGCTCACGAAGCATCATTTCAGTCCTAGGCACTCAAAGGGCACTAAGCATAGAGTGCGAAAACTGAGCTTCCTTGAGAGCTGCTTGGAAGCCTGATGGTGTGTGAAGTCAGTGAGCCAAATGGAGTTGTTCTCCCACAAGAACCACTCGGCTAATCTTTCTTCAATATGCCCTTCACCAACATGCAGTGTTTCCTTGATTGAATTAGCTCTCACACCAATATTTGCGTCTAGAGCCTTTGCATTGAGGGCTATCTGAAAATGGCTGTGGCGCTGAAGTTGCCTGAGAATGTGGAGTTTGTGGCATGTGAAACCCGCATGTGGAGCATTCGTTTGTGTGGGATGCTCTACCAGGTTCATTTCTAGATAATGCACTCAAAGGGCACTAAGCATAGAGTGTGAAAACTGAGTTTCCTTGAGAGCTGCTTGGAAGCCTGATGGTGTGTGAAGTTAGTGAACCAAATGGAGTTGTTCTCCCACAAGAACCGCTCGGCTGATCCTTCTTCAATATGCCCTTCACCAACATGAAGTGTTTCCTTGATTGAATTAGCTCTCACACCAATATTTGCGTCTAGAGCCTTTGCTTTGAGGGCTATCTGAAAACGGCTGTTTCGCTGAAGTTGCCTGTGAATGTGGAGTTGGTGGCATGTGAAACCCGCATGTGGAGCATTCGTTTGTGTGGGATGCTCACCAAGCTTCATTTCAGTCCTAGGCACTCAAAGGGCACTAAGCATAGAGTGTGAAAACTGAGTTTCCTTGAGAGCTGCTTGGAAGCCTGATGGTGTGTGAAGTTAGTGAGCCAAATGGAGTTGTTCTTCCACAAGAACCACTCGGCTGATCCTTCTTCAATATGCCCTTCACCAACAGGCTGTGTTTCCTTGATTGAATTAGCTCTCACACCAATATTTGCGTCTAGAGCCTTTGCATTGAGGGCTATCTGAAAACGGCTGTGGCGCTGAAGTTGCCTGTGAATGTGGAGTTGGTGGCATGTGAAACCCGCATGTGGAGCATTCGTTTGTGTGGGATGCTCACCAAGCTTCATTTCAGTCCTAGGAACTCAAAGGGCACTAAGCATAGAGTGTGAAAACTGAGTTTCCTTGAGAGCTGCTTGGAAGCCTGATGGTGTGTGAAGTTAGTGAGCCAAATGGAGTTGTTCTCCCACAAGAACCACTCGGCTGATCCTTCTTCAATATGCCCTTCACCAACATGCAGTGTTTCCTTGATTGAATTAGCTCTCACACCAATATTTGCGACTAGAGCCTTTGCATTGAGGGCTATCTGAAAACGGCTGTGGTGCTGAAGTTGGCTGAGAATGTGGAGTTGGTGGCATGTGAAATGCGCATGTGGAGCATTCGTTTGTGTGGGATGCTCTACCAGGTTCATTCCTAGATAATGCACTCAAAGGGCACTAAGCATAGAGTGTGAAAACTGAGTTTCCTTGAGAGCTACTTGGAAGCCTGATAGTGTGTGAAGTTAGTGAGCCAAATGGAGTTGTTCTCCCACAAGAACCACTCGGCTGATCCTTCTTCAATAAGCCCTTCACCAACATGCAGTGTTTCCTTGATTGAATTAGCTCTCACACCAATATTTGCGTCTAGAGCCTTTGCATTGAGGGCTATCTGAAAACGGCTGTGGCGGTGAAGTTGCCTGTGAATGTGGAGTTGGTGGCATGTGAAACCCGTATGTGGAGCATTCGTTTGTGTGGGATGCTCACCAAGCTTCATTTCAGTCCTAGGCACTCAAAGGGCACTAAGCATAGAGTGTGAAAACTGAGTTTCCTTGAGAGCTGCTTGGAAGCCTGATCGTGTGTGAAGTTAGTGAGCCAAATGGAGTTGTTCTCCCACAAGAACCACTCGACTGATGCTTCTTCAATATGCCCTTCACCCACATAAAGTGTTTCCTTGATTGAATTAGCTCTCACACCAATATTTGCGTCTAGAGCCTTTGCATTGAGGGCTATCTGAAAACGGCTGTGGCGCTGAAGTTGCCTGAGAATGTGGAGTTGGTGGCATGTGAAACCCGCATGTGGAGCATTCGTTTGTGTGGGATGCTCACCAAGCTTCATTTCAGTCCTAGGCACTCAAAGGGCACTAAGCATAGAGTGTGAAAACTGAGTTTCCTGGAGAGCTGCTTGGAAGCCTGATGGTGTGTGAAGTTAGTGAGCCAAATGGAGTTATTCTCCCACAAGAACCACTCGGCTGATCCTTCTTCAATATGCCCTTCACCAACAGGCTATGTTTCCTTGATTGAATTAGCTCTCGCACCAATATTTGCGTCTAGAGCCTTTGCATTGAGGGCTATCTGAAAACGGCTGTGGCGCTGAAGTTGCCTGAGAATGTGGAGTTGGTGGCATGTGAAACCCGCATGTGGAGCATTCGTTTGTGTGGGATTCTCTACCAGGTTCATTTCAGTCCTATGCACTCAAAGGGCACTAAGATTAGAGTGTGAAAACTGAGTTTCCTTGAGAGCTGCTTGGAAGCCTGATGGTGTGTGAAGTTAGTGAGCCAAATGGAGTTGTTCTCCCACAAGAACCACTCGGCTGATCCTTCTTCAATATGCCCTTCACCAACATGCAGTGTTTCCTTGATTGAATCAGCTCTCACACCAATATTTGCGTCTAGAACCTTTGCATTGAGGGCTATCTGAAAACGGCGGTGGCGCTGAAGTTGCCTGAGTATGTGGAGTTGGTAGCATGTGAAACCTGCATGTAGAGCATTCGTTTGTGTGGAATGCTCACCAAGCTTCATTTCATGCCTAGGCACTCAAAGGGCACTAAGCATAGAGTGTGAAAACTGAGTTTCCTTGAGAGCTGCTTGGAAGCCTGATGGTGTGTGAAGTTAGTGAGCCAAATGGAGTTGTTCTCCCACAAGAACCACTCAGCTGATCCTTCTTCAATATGCCCTTCACCAACATGCAGTGTTTCCTTGATTGAATTAGCTCTCACACCAATATTTGCGTCCAGAGCCATTGCATTGAGGGCTATCTGAAAACGGCTGTGGCGCTGAAGTTGCCTGTGAATGTGGAGTTGGTGGCATGTGAAACCCGCATATGGAGCATTCGTTTGTGTGGGATGCTCTACCAGGTTCTTTCCTAGATAATGCACTCAAAGGGCACTAAGCCTAGAGTGTGAAAACTGAGTTTCCTTGAGAGCTGCTTGGAAGCCTGATGGTGTGTGAAGTTACTGAGCCAAATGGAGTTGTTCTCCCACAAGAACCACTCGGCTGATCCTTCTTCAATATGCCCTTCACCAACATGAAGTGTTTCCTTGATTGAATTAGCTCTCACACCAATATTTGCGTCTGGAGCCTTTGCATTGAGGGCTATCTGAAAACGGCTGTGGCGCTGAAGTTGCCTGAGAATGTGGAGTTGGTGGCATGTGAAACCCGCATGTGGAGCATTCGTTTGTGTGGGATGCTCTACCAGGTTCATTCCTAGATAATGCACTCAAAGGGCACTAAGCATAGAGTGTGAAAACTGAGTTTCCTTGAGAGCTGCTTGGAAGCCTGATGGTGTGTGAAGTTAGTGAGCCAAATGGAGTTGTTCTCCCACAAGAACCACTCGGCTGATCCTTCTTCAATATGCCCTTCACCAACATGCAGTGTTTCCTTGATTGAATTAGCTCTCACACCAATATTTGCGTCTAGAGCCTTTGCATTGAGGGCTATCTGAAAACGGCTGTGGCGCTGAAGTTGCCTGTGAATGTGGAGTTGGTGGCATGTGAAACCCGCATGTGGAGCATTCGTTTGTGTGGGATGCTCACGAAGCATCATTTCAGTCCTAGGCACTCAAAGGGCACTAAGCATAGAGTGCGAAAACTGAGCTTCCTTGAGAGCTGCTTGGAAGCCTGATGGTGTGTGAAGTCAGTGAGCCAAATGGAGTTGTTCTCCCACAAGAACCACTCGGCTAATCTTTCTTCAATATGCCCTTCACCAACATGCAGTGTTTCCTTGATTGAATTAGCTCTCACACCAATATTTGCGTCTAGAGCCTTTGCATTGAGGGCTATCTGAAAATGGCTGTGGCGCTGAAGTTGCCTGAGAATGTGGAGTTTGTGGCATGTGAAACCCGCATGTGGAGCATTCGTTTGTGTGGGATGCTCTACCAGGTTCATTTCTAGATAATGCACTCAAAGGGCACTAAGCATAGAGTGTGAAAACTGAGTTTCCTTGAGAGCTGCTTGGAAGCCTGATGGTGTGTGAAGTTAGTGAACCAAATGGAGTTGTTCTCCCAAAGAACCGCTCGGCTGATCCTTCTTCAATATGCCCTTCACCAACATGAAGTGTTTCCTTGATTGAATTAGCTCTCACACCAATATTTGCGTCTAGAGCCTTTGCTTTGAGGGCTATCTGAAAACGGCTGTTTCGCTGAAGTTGCTGTGAATGTGGAGTGGTGGCATGTGAAACCCGCATGTGGAGCATTCGTTTGTGTGGGATGCTCACCAAGCTTCATTTCAGTCCTAGGCACTCAAAGGGCACTAAGCATAGAGTGTGAAAACTGAGTTTCCTTGAGAGCTGCTTGGAAGCCTGATGGTGTGTGAAGTTAGTGAGCCAAATGGAGTTGTTCTTCCACAAGAACCACTCGGCTGATCCTTCTTCAATATGCCCTTCACCACAGCTGTGTTTCCTTGATTGAATTAGCTCTCACACCAATATTTGCGTCTAGAGCCTTTGCATTGAGGGCTATCTGAAAACGGCTGTGGCGCTGAAGTTGCCTGTGAATGTGGAGTTGGTGCATGTGAAACCCGCATGTGGAGCATTCGTTTGTGTGGGATGCTCACCAAGCTTCATTTCAGTCCTAGGAACTCAAAGGGCACTAAGCATAGAGTGTGAAAACTGAGTTTCCTTGAGAGCTGCTTGGAAGCCTGATGGTGTGTGAAGTTAGTGAGCCAAATGGAGTTGTTCTCCCACAAGAACCACTCGGCTGATCCTTCTTCAATATGCCCTTCACCAACATGCAGTGTTTCCTTGATTGAATTAGCTCTCACACCAATATTTGCGACTAGAGCCTTTGCATTGAGGGCTATCTGAAAACGGCTGTGGTGCTGAAGTTGGCTGAGAATGTGGAGTTGGTGGCATGTGAAATGCGCATGTGGAGCATTCGTTTGTGTGGGATGCTCTACCAGGTTCATTCCTAGATAATGCACTCAAAGGGCACTAAGCATAGAGTGTGAAAACTGAGTTTCCTTGAGAGCTACTTGGAAGCCTGATAGTGTGTGAAGTTAGTGAGCCAAATGGAGTTGTTCTCCCACAAGAACACTCGCTGATCCTTCTTCAATAAGCCCTTCACCAACATGCAGTGTTTCCTTGATTGAATTAGCTCTCACACCAATATTTGCGTCTAGAGCCTTTGCATTGAGGGCTATCTGAAAACGGCTGTGGCGGTGAAGTTGCCTGTGAATGTGGAGTTGGTGGCATGTGAAACCCGTATGTGGAGCATTCGTTTGTGTGGATGCTCACCAAGCTTCATTTCAGTCCTAGGCACTCAAAGGGCACTAAGCATAGAGTGTGAAAACTGAGTTTCCTTGAGAGCTGCTTGGAAGCCTGATCGTGTGTGAAGTTAGTGAGCCAAATGGAGTTGTTCTCCACAAGAACCACTCGACTGATGCTTCTTCAATATGCCCTTCACCCACATAAAGTGTTTCCTTGATTGAATTAGCTCTCACACCAATATTTGCGTCTAGAGCCTTTGCATTGAGGGCTATCTGAAAACGGCTGTGGCGCTGAAGTTGCCTGAGAATGTGGAGTTGGTGGCATGTGAAACCCGCATGTGGAGCATTCGTTTGTGTGGGATGCTCACCAAGCTTCATTTCAGTCCTAGGCACTCAAAGGGCACTAAGCCTAGAGTGTGAAAACTGAGTTTCCTTGAGAGCTGCTTGGAAGCCTGATGGTGTGTGAAGTTAGTGAGCCAAATGGAGTTGTTCTCCCACAAGAACCACTCGGCTGATCCTTCTTCAATATGCCCTTCACCAACATGCAGTGTTTCCTTGATTGAATTAGCTCTCACACCAATATTTGCGTGTAGAGCCTTTGCATTGAGGGCTATCTGAAAACGGCTGTGGCGCTGAAGTTGCCTGTGAATGTGGAGTTGGTGGCATGTGAAACCCGCATGTGGAGCATTCGTTTGTGTGGGATGCTCTACCAGGTTCATTCCTAGATAATGCACTCAAAGGGCACTAAGCATAGAGTGTGAAAACTGAGTTTCCTTGAGAGCTGCTTGGAAGCCCGGTGGTGTGTGAAGTTAGTGAGCCAAATGGAGTTGTTCTCGCACAAGAACCACTCGCTGATCCTTCTTCAATATGCCCTTCACCAACATGCAGTGTTTCCTTGATTGAATTAGCTCTCACACCAATATTTGCATCTAGAGCCTTTGCATTGAGGGCTATCTGAAAACGGCTGTGGCGCTGAAGGTTCCTGTGAATGTGGAGTTGGTGGCATGTGAAACCCGCATGTGGAGCATTCGTTGTGTGGGATGCTCTACCAGGTTCATTCCTAGACAATGCAAACAAAGGGCACTAAGCATTGAGTGTGAAAACTGAGTTTCTTGAGAGCTGCTTGGAAGCCTGATGGTGTGTGTAGTCAGTGAGCCAAATGGAGTTGTTCTCCCACAAGAACCCCTCGGCTGATCCTTCTTCAATATGCCCTTCACCAACATGCAGTGTTTCCTTGATTGAATTAGCTCTCACACCAATATTTGCGTCTAGAGCCTTTGCATTGAGGGCTATCTGAAAACGGCTGTGGCGCTGAAGTTGCCTGAGAATGTGGAGTTGGTGGCATGTGAAACCCGCATGTGGAGCATTCGTTTGTGTGGGATGCTCACCAAGCTTCATTTCAGTCCTAGGCACTCAAAGGGCACTAAGCATAGAGTGTGAAAACTGAGGTTTCCTTGAGAGCTGCTTGAAGCCTGATGGTGTGTGAAGTTAGTGAGCCAAATGGAGTTGTTCTCCCACAAGAACCACTCGGCTGATCCTTCTTCAATATGCCCTTCACCAACATGCAGTGTTTCCTTGATTGAATTAGCTCTCACACCAATATTTGCGTCCAGAGCCATTGCATTGAGGGCTATCTGAAAACGGCTGTGGCGCTCAGTTGCCTGTGAATGTGGAGTTGGTGGCATGTGAAACCCGCATATGGAGCATTCGTTTGTGTGGGATGCTCTACCAGGTTCTTTCCTAGATAATGCACTCAAAGGGCACTAAGCCTAGAGTGTGAAAACTGAGTTTCCTTGAGAGCTGCTTGGAAGCCTGATGGTGTGTGAAGTTACTGAGCCAAATGGAGTTGTTCTCCCACAAGAACCACTCGGCTGATCCTTCTTCATATGCCCTTCACCAACATGAAGTGTTTCCTTGATTGAATTAGGCTTCTCACACCAATATTTGCGTCTGGAGCCTTTGCATTGAGGGCTATCTGAAAACGGCTGTGGCGCTGAAGTTGCCTGAGAATGTGGAGTTGGTGGCATGTGAAACCCGCATGTGGAGCATTCGTTTGTGTGGGATGCTCTACCAGGTTCATTCCTAGATAATGCACTCAAAGGGCACTAAGCATAGAGTGTGAAAACTGAGTTTCCTTGAGAGCTGCTTGGAAGCCTGATGGTGTGTGAAGTAAAGTTAGTGAGCCAAATGGAGTTGTTCTCCCACAAGAACCACTCGGCTGATCCTTCTTCAATATGCCCTTCACCAACATGCAGTGTTTCCTTGATTGAATTAGCTCTCACACCAATATTTGCGTCTAGAGCCTTTGCATTGAGGGCTATCTGAAAACGGCTGTGGCGCTGAAGTTGCCTGTGAATGTGGAGTTGGTGGCATGTGAAACCCGCATGTGGAGCATTCGTTTGTGTGGGATGCTCACGAAGCATCATTTCAGTCCTAGGCACTCAAAGGGCACTAAGCATAGAGTGCGAAAACTGAGCTTCCTTGAGAGCTGCTTGGAAGCCTGATGGTGTGTGAAGTCAGTGAGCCAAATGGAGTTGTTCTCCCACAAGAACCACTCGGCTAATCTTTCTTCAATATGCCCTTCACCAACATGCAGTGTTTATTTGATTGAATTAGCTCTCACACCAATATTTGCGTCTAGAGCCTTTGCATTGAGGGCTATCTGAAAATGGCTGTGGCGCTGAAGTTGCCTGAGAATGTGGAGTTTGTGGCATGTGAAACCCGCATGTGGAGCATTCGTTTGTGTGGGATGCTCTACCAGGTTCATTTCTAGATAATGCACTCAAAGGGCACTAAGCATAGAGTGTGAAAACTGAGTTTCCTTGAGAGCTGCTTGGAAGCCTGATGGTGTGTGAAGTTAGTGAGCCAAATGGAGTTGTTCTCCCACAAGAACCACTCAGCTGATCCTTCTTCAATATGCCCTTCACCAACATGCAGTGTTTCCTTGATTGAATTAGCTCTCACACCAATATTTGCGTCCAGAGCCATTGCATTGAGGGCTATCTGAAAACGGCTGTGGCGCTGAAGTTGCCTGAGAATGTAGAGTTGGTGGCATGTGAAACCCGCATATGGAGCATTCGTTTGTGTGGGATGCTCTACCAGGTTCTTTCCTAGATAATGCACTCAAAGGGCACTAAGCCTAGAGTGTGAAAACTGAGTTTCCTTGAGAGCTGCTTGGAAGCCTGATGGTGTGTGAAGTTACTGAGCCAAATGGAGTTGTTCTCCCACAAGAACCACTCGGCTGATCCTTCTTCAATATGCCCTTCACCAACATGCAGTGTTTCCTTGATTGAATTAGCTCTCACACCAATATTTGCGTCTAGAGCCTTTGCATTGAGGGCTATCTGAAAACGGCTGTGGCGCTGAAGTTGCCTGTGAATGTGGAGTTGGTGGCATGTGAAACCCGCATGTGGAGCATTCGTTTGTGTGGGATGCTCACGAAGCATCATTTCAGTCCTAGGCACTCAAAGGGCACTAAGCATAGAGTGCGAAAACTGAGCTTCCTTGAGAGCTGCTTGGAAGCCTGATGGTGTGTGAAGTCAGTGAGCCAAATGGAGTTGTTCTCCCACAAGAACCACTCGGCTAATCTTTCTTCAATATGCCCTTCACCAACATGCAGTGTTTCTTTGATTGAATTAGCTCTCACACCAATATTTGCGTCTAGAGCCTTTGCATTGAGGGCTATCTGAAAATGGCTGTGGCGCTGAAGTTGCCTGAGAATGTGGAGTTTGTGGCATGTGAAACCCGCATGTGGAGCATTCGTTTGTGTGGGATGCTCACCAAGCTTCATTTCAGTCCTAGGCACTCAAAGGGCACTAAGCATAGAGTGTGAAAACTGAGTTTCCTTGAGAGCTGCTTGGAAGCCTGATGGTGTGTGAAGTTAGTGAGCCAAATGGAGTTGTTCTCCCACAAGAACCACTCGGCTGATCCTTCTTCAATATGCCCTTCACCAACATGCAGTGTTTCCTTGATTGAAATAGCTCTCACACCAATATTTGCGTCTAGAGCCATTGCATTGAGGGCTATCTGAAAACGGCTGTGGCGCTGAGGTTGCCTGAGAATGTGGAGTTGGTGTCATGTGAAACCCGCATGTGGAGCATTCGTTTGTGTGGGATGCTCTACCAGGTTCATTCCTAGATAATGCACTCAAAGGGCACTAAGCATAGAGTGTGAAAACTGAGTTTCCTTGAGAGCTGCTTGGAAGCCTGATGGTGTGTGAAGTTAGTGAGCCAAATGGAGTTGTTCTCCCACAAGAAGCACTCGGCTGATCCTTCTTCAATATGCCCTTCACCAACATGCAGTGTTTCCTTGATTGAATTAGCTCTCACACCAATATTTGCGTCTAGAGACTTTGCATTGAGGGCTATCTGAAAACGGCTGTGGCGCTGAAGTTGCCTGTGAATGTGGAGTTGGTGGCATGTGAAACCCGCATGTGGAGCATTCGTTTGTGTGGGATGCTCACGAAGCATCATTTCAGTCCTAGGCACTCAAAGGGCACTAAGCATAGAGTGTGAAAACTGAGTTTCCTTGAGAGCTGCTTGGAAGCCTGATGGTGTGTGAAGTTAGTGAGCCAAATGGAGTTGTTCTCCCACAAGAACCACTCGGCTGATCCTTCTTCAATATGCCCTTCACCAACATGCAGTGTTTCCTTGATTGAATTAGCTCTCACACCAATATTTGCGTCCAGAGCCATTGCATTGAGGGCTATCTGAAAACGGCGGTGGCGCTGAAGTTGCCTGAGTATGTGGAGTTGGTAGCATGTGAAACCTGCATGTAGAGCATTCGTTTGTGTGGAATGCTCACCAAGCTTCATTTCATGCCTAGGCACTCAAAGGGCACTAAGCATAGAGTGTGAAAACTGAGTTTCCTTGAGAGCTGCTTGGAAGCCTGATGGTGTGTGAAGTTAGTGAGCCAAATGGAGTTGTTCTCCCACAAGAACCACTCAGCTGATCCTTCTTCAATATGCCCTTCACCAACATGCAGTGTTTCCTTGATTGAATTAGCTCTCACACCAATATTTGCGTCCAGAGCCATTGCATTGAGGGCTATCTGAAAACGGCTGTGGCGCTGAAGTTGCCTGTGAATGTGGAGTTGGTGGCATGTGAAACCCGCATATGGAGCATTCGTTTGTGTGGGATGCTCTACCAGGTTCTTTCCTAGATAATGCACTCAAAGGGCACTAAGCCTAGAGTGTGAAAACTGAGTTTCCTTGAGAGCTGCTTGGAAGCCTGATGGTGTGTGAAGTTACTGAGCCAAATGGAGTTGTTCTCCCACAAGAACCACTCGGCTGATCCTTCTTCAATATGCCCTTCACCAACATGAAGTGTTTCCTTGATTGAATTAGCTCTCACACCAATATTTGCGTCTGGAGCCTTTGCATTGAGGGCTATCTGAAAACGGCTGTGGCGCTGAAGTTGCCTGAGAATGTGGAGTTGGTGGCATGTGAAACCCGCATGTGGAGCATTCGTTTGTGTGGGATGCTCTACCAGGTTCATTCCTAGATAATGCACTCAAAGGGCACTAAGC
>NW_026698477.1:0-51919 GCF_030435755.1 Ochotona princeps
CACTCAATGGGCACTAAGCATAGAGTGTGAAAACTGAGTTTCCTTGAGAGCTGCTTGGAAGCCTGATGGTGTGTGAAGTTAGTGAGCCAAATGGAGTTGTTCTCCCACAAGAAACCACTCGGCTGATCCTTCTTCAATATGCCCTTCACCAACATGCAGTGTTTCCTTGATTGAATTAGCTCTCACACCAATATTTGCGTCTAGAGCCTTTGCATTGAGGGCTATCTGAAAATGGCTGTGGCGCTGAAGTTGCCTGTCAATGTGGAGTTGGTGGCATGTGAAACCCGCATGTGGAGCATTCGTTTGTGTGGGATGCTCTCCAAGCTTCATTTCAGTCTTAGGCACTCAAAGAGCACTAGCATAGAGTGTGAAAACTGAGTTTCCTTGATAGCTGCTTGGAAGCCTGATGGTGTGTGAAGTTAGTGAGCCAAATGGAGTTGTTCTCCCACAAGAACCACTCGGCTGATCCTTCTTCAATATGCCCTTCACCAACATGCAGTGTTTCCTTGATTGAATTAGCTCTCACACCAATATTGGCGTCTAGAGCCTTTGCATTGAGGGCTGTCTGAAAACGGCTGTGGCGCTGAAGTTGCCTGTCAATGTGGAGTTGGTGTCATGTGAAACCCGCATGTGGAGCATTCGTTTGTGTGGGATGCTCTCCAAGCTTCATTTCAGTCCTAGGCACTCAAAGGGCACTAAGCATAGAGTGTGAAAACTGAGTTTCCTTGAGAGCTGCTTGGAAACCTGATGGTGTGTGAAGTTAGTGAGCCAAATGGAGTTGTTCTCCCACAAGAACCACTCGGCTGATCCTTCTTCAATATGCCCTTCACCAACATGCAGTGTTTCCTTGATTGAATTAGCTCTCACACCAATATTTGCGTCTAGAGCCTTTGCATTGAGGGCTATCTGAAACGGCTGTGGCGCTGAAGTTGCCTGTCAATGTGGAGTTGGTGTCATGTGAAACCCGCATGTGGAGCATTCGTTTATGTGGGATGCTCACCAAGCTTCATTTCACCTAGGCACTCAAGGGCACTAAGCATAGAGTGTGAAAACTGAGTTCCTTGAGAGCTGCTTGGAAGCCTGATGGTGTGTGAAGTTAGTGAGCCAAATGGAGTTGTTCTCCCACAAGAACCACTCGGCTGATCCTTCTTCAATATGCCGCTTCACCAACATGCAGTGTTTCCTTGATTGAATTAGCTCTCACACCCATATTTGCGTCTAGAGCCTTTGCATTGAGGGCTATCTGAAAACGGACTGTGGCGCTGAAGTTGCCTGTGAATGTGGAGTTGGTGGCATGTGAAACCCGCATGTGGAGCATTCGTTTGTGTGGAATGATCCAACCATGTCATTCTAGCATATGCACTCAAAGGGCGTTAAGCCTAGAGTGTGAAAACTGAGTTTCCTTGAGAGCTGCTTGGAAGCCTGATGTGTGTGAAGTTAGTGAGCCAAATGGAGGTGTTCTCCCACAAGAACCACTCTGCTGATTCTTCTTCAATATGCCGCTTCACCAACATGCAGTGTTTCCTTGATTGAATTAGCTCTCACACCAATATTGCGACCTAGAGCCTTTGCATTGAGGGCTGTCTGAAAATGGCTTTGGCGCTGAAGTTGTCTGTGAATGTGGAGTTGGTGGCATGTGAAACCCGCATGTGGAGCATTGGTTGTGTTGGGATGCTCTACCAGGTTCATTCCTAGATAATGCACTCAAAGGGCATTAAGCCTAGAGTGTGAAAACTGAGTTTCCTTGAGAGCTGCATGGAAGCCTGATGGTGTGTGAAGTTAGTGAGCCAAAATGGAGTTGTTCTCCCACAAGAACCACTCGGCTGATTCTTCTTCAATATGCGCTTCACCAACATGCAGTGTTTCCTTGATTGAATTAGCTCTCACACCAATATTTGCGCCTAGAGCCTTTGCATTGAGGGCTATCTGAAAATGGCTTTGGCGCTGAAGTTGTCTGTGAATGTGGAGTTGGTGGCATGTGAAACCCGCATGTGGAGCATTGGTTCGTGTGGGATGCTTGCTCTACCAGGTGCATTTCATTCCTAGGCGCTCAAAGGGCATTAAGCCTAGAGTGTGAAAACTGAGTTTCCTTGAGAGCTGCTTTTGGAAGCCTGATGGTGTGTGAAGTTTAGTGAGCCAAATGGAGTTGGTCTCCCACAAGAACCACTCGGCTGATTCTTCTTCAATATGCGCTTCACCAACATGCAGTGTTTCCTTGATTGAATTAGCTCTCACACCAATATTTGGGCCTGGAGCCTTTGCATTGAGGGCTACCTGAAAACGGCTTTGGCGCTGAAGTTGTCTGTGAATGTGGAGTTGGTGGCATGTGAAAACCGCCTGTGGAGCAATGCTTTGTGTGATAAGCTCACCAAGCTTCATTTCAGTCCTAGGCACTCAAAGGGCATTAAGCCTAGAGTGTGAAAACTGAGTTTCCTTGAGAGCTGCTTGGAAGCCTGATGGTGTGTGAAGTTAGTGAGCCCAAATGGAGTTGTTCTCCACAAGAACCACTCGGCTGATTCTTCTTCAATATGCGCTTCACCAACATGCAGTGTTTCCTTGATTGAATTAGCTCTCACACCAATATTTGGGCCTAGAGCCTTTGTGTTGAGGGCTATCTGAAAACGGCTTTGACGCTGAAGTTGTCTGTGAATGTGGAGTTGGTGGCATGTGAAATCCGCATGTGGAGCATTGGTTTGTGTGGGATGCTCTATCAGGTTCATTCCTAGATAATGCACTCAAAGGGCATTAAGCCTAGAGTGTGAAAACTGAGTTTCCTTGAGAGCTGCTTGGAAGCCTGATGGTGTGTGAAGGTAGTGAGCCAAATGGAGTTGTTCTCCCACAAGAACCACTCGGCTGATTCTTCTTCAATATGCGCTTCACCAACATGCAGTGTTTCCTTGATTGAATTAGCTCTCACACCAATATTTGCGCCTAGAGCCTTTGCATTGAGGGCTATCTGAAAATGGCTTTAGCGCTGAAGTTGTCTGTGAATGTGAGTTTGGTGGCATGTGAAAACCCGCATGTGGAGCATTGGTTTGTGTGGGATGCTCTACCAGGTTCATTCTACATAATGCACTCAAGGGCATTAAGCCTAGAGTGTGAAAACTGAGTTTCCTTGAGAGCTGCTTGGAAGCCTGATCGGTGTGTGAAGTTAGTGAGCAAATGGAGTTGTTCTCCACAAGAACCACTCGCCTGATTCTTCTTCAATATGCGCTTCACCAACATGCAGTGTTCCTTGATTGAATAGCTCTCACACCAATACTTGCGCCTAGAGCCTTTGTATTGAGAGCTATCTGAAAACGGCCTTGGCGCTGAAGTTGTCTGTGAATGTTGGAGTTGGTGGCATGTGAAACCCGCATGTGGAGCATTTGTTTGTGTGGGAATCTCACCAAGCTTCATTTCAGTCCTAGGCACTCAAAGGGCATTAAGCCTAGAGTGTGAAAACTGAGTTTCCTTGAGAGCTGCTTGGAAGCCTGATGGTGTGTGAAGTTAGTGAGCCAAATGGAGTTGTTCTCCCCACAAGAACCACTCGGCTGATTCTTCTTCAATATGCGCTTCACCAACATGCAGTGTTTCCTTGATTGAATTAGCTCTCACACCAATATTTGCACCTAGAGCCTTTGCATTGAGGGCTATCTGAAAATGGCTTTGGCGCTGAAGTTGTCTGTGAATGTGGAGTTGGTGGCATGTGAAACCCGCATGTGGAGCATTGGTTTGTGTGGGATGCTCTACCAGGTTCATTCCTACATAATGCACTCAAGGGCATTAAGCCTAGAGTGTGAAAACTGAGTTTCCTTGAGAGCTGCATGGAAGCCTGATGGTGTGTGAAGTTAGTGAGCCAAAATGGAGTTGTTCTCCCACAAGACACTCGGCTGATTCTTTTCAATATGCGCTTCACCAACATGCAGTGTTTCCTTGATTGATTAGCTCTCACACCAATATTTGCGCATAGAGCCTTTGCATTGAGGGCTATCTGAAAATGGCTTTGGCGCTGAAGTTGTCTGTGAATGTGGAGTTGGTGGCATGTGAAACCCTCATGTGGAGCATTCGTTTGTGTGATAAGCTCACCAAGCTTCATTTCAGTCCTAGGCACTCAAGGGCATTAAGCTTAGAGTGTGAAAACTGAGTTTCCTTGAGAGCTGCTTGGAAGCCTGATGGTGTGTGAAGTTAGTGAGCCAAATGGAGTTGTTCTCCCACAAGAACCACTCGGCTGATTCTTCTTCAATATGCCCTTCACCAACATGCAGTGTTTCCTTGATTGAATTAGCTCTCACACCAATATTTGGGCCTAGAGCCTTTGTGTTGAGGGCTATCTGAAAATGGCTTTGGCGCTGAAGTTGTCTGTGAATGTGAGTTGGTGGCATGTGAAACCCGCATGTGGAGCATTGGTTTGTGTGGGATGCTCTACCAGGTTCATTCCTACATAATGCACTCAAAGGGCATTAAGCCCTAGAGTCGTGAAAACTGAGTTTCCTTGAGAGCTGCATGGAAGCCTGATGGTGTGTGAAGTTAGTGAGCCAAATGGAGTTGTTCTCCCACAAGAACCACTCGCCTGATTCTTCTTCAATATGCGCTTCACCAACATGCAGTGTTTCCTTGATTGAATTAGCTCTCACACCAATATTTGGGCCTAGAGCCTTTGTGTTGAGGGGCTATCTGAAAACGGCTTTGGCGCTGAAGTTGTCTGTGAATGTGGAGTTGGTGGCATGTGAAACCCGCATGTGGAGCATTGGTTCGTGTGGGATGCTCTACCAGGTGCATTTCATTCCTAGGCACTCAAAGGCATAAGCCTAGAGTGTGAAAACTGAGTTTCCTTGAGAGCTGCTTGGAAGCCTGATGGTGTGTGAAGTTAGTGAGCCAAATGGAGTTGTTGTCCCACAAGAACCACTCGGCTGATTCTTCTTCAATATGCGCTTCACCAACATGCAGTGTTTCCTTGATTGAATTAGCTCTCACACCAATATTTGCACCTAGAGCCTTTGCATTGAGGGCTATCTGAAAATGGCTTTAGCGCTGAAGTTGTCTGTGAATGTGGAGTTGGTGCATGTGAAACCCCGCATGTGGAGCATTGGTTTGTGTGGGATGCTCTACCACCTGCATTTCATTCCTAGATAATGCACTCAAAGGGCATTAAGCCTAGAGTGTGAAAACTGAGTTTCCTTGAGAGCTGCTTGGAAGCCTGATGGTGTGTGAAGTTAGTGAGCCAAATGGAGTTGTTCTCCCACAAGAACCACTCGCCTGATCTTCTTCAATATGCGCCTTCACCAACATGCAGTGTTTCCTTGATTGAATTAGCTCTCACACCAATATTTGCGCCTAGAGCCTTTGCATTGAGGGCTATCTGAAAATGGCTTTGGCGCTGAAGTTGTCTGTGAATGTGGAGTTGTGGCATGTGAAACCCGCCTGTGGAGCATGGTTTGTGTGGGATGCTCTACCAGGTTCATTCCTACATAATGCACTCAAAGGGCATTAAGCCTAGAGTGTGAAAACTGAGTTTCCTTGAGAGCTGCATGGAAGCCTGATGGTGTGTGAAGTTAGTGAGCCAAAATGGAGTTGTTCTCCCACAAGAACCACTCGGCCTGATTCTTCTTCAATATGCGCTTCACCAACATGCAGTGTTTCCTTGATTGAACTAGCTCTCACACCAATATTTGCGCCTAGAGCCTTTGCATTGAGGCTATCTGAAAATGGCTTTGGCGCTGAAGTTGTCTGTGAATGTGAGTTGGTGGCATGTGAAACCCGCCTTGGAGCATTGCTTTGTGTGATAAGCTCACCAAGCTTCATTTCAGTCCTAGGCACTCAAGGGCATTAAGCCTAGAGTGTGAAAACTGAGTTTCCTTGAGAGCTGCTTGGAAGCCTGATGGTGTGTGAAGTTACTGAGCCAAATGGAGTTGTTCTCCCACAAGAACACCTCGGCTGATTCTTCTTCAATATGCGCTTCACCAACATGCAGTGTTTCCTTGATTGAATTAGCTCTCACACCAATATTTGGGGCCTAGAGCCTTTGCATTGAGGGCTATCTGAAAACGGCTTTGGCGCTGAAGTTGTCTGTGAATGTGGAGTTGGTGGCATGTGAAACCCGCATGTGGAGCATTGGTTTGTGTGGGATGCTCTACCAGGTTCATTCCTACATAATGCACTCAAAGGGCATTAAGCCTAGAGTGTGAAAACTGAGTTACCTTGAGAGCTGCTTGGAAGCCTGATGGTGTGTGAATTAGTGAGCCAAATGGAGTTGTTGTCCACAAGAACCACTCGGCTGATTCTTCTTCAATATGCGCTTCACCAACATGCAGTGTTTCCTTGATTGAATTAGCTCTCACACCAATATTTGCGTCTAGAGCCTTTGCATTGAGGCTATCTGAAAATGGCTTTGGCGCTGAAGTTGTCTGTGAATGTGGAGTTGGTGGCATGTGAAACCCGCATGTGGAGCATTGGTTCGTGTGGGATGCTCTACCACCTGCATTTCATTCCTAGATAATGCACTCAAAGGGCATTAAGCCTAGAGTGTGAAAACTGAGTTTCCTTGAGAGCTGCATTTAAGCCTGATGGTGTGTGAAGTTAGTGAGCCAAAATGGAGTTGTTCTCCCACAAGAACCACTCGGCTGATTCTTCTTCAATATGCGCTTCACCAACATGCAGTGTTTCCTTGATTGAATTAGCTCTCACACCAATATTTGCGCCTAGAGCCCTTTGCATTGAGGGGCTATATGAAAATGGCTTTGGCGCTGAAGTTGTCTGTGAATGTGGAGTTGGTGGCATGTGAAACCCGCATGTGGAGCATTGGTTTGTGTGGGATGCTCTACCAGGTTCATTCCTACATAATGCACTCAAAGGGCATTAAGCTAGAGTGTGAAAACTGAGTTTCCTTGAGAGCTGCTTGGAAGCCTGATGGTGTGTGAAGTTAGTGAGCCAAATGGAGTTGTTCTCCCCACAAGAACCCACTCGCCTGATTCTTCTTCAATATGCGCTTCACCAACATGCAGTGTTTCCCTTGATTGAATTAGCTCTCACACCAATATTTGCGCCTAGAGCCTTTGTATTGAGAGGCTATCTGAAAACGGCTTTGGCGCTGAAGTTGTCTGTGAATGTGGAGTTGGTGGCATGTGAAACTCGCATGTGGAGCATTTGTTTGTGTGGGAATCTCACCAAGCTTCATTTCAGTCCTAGCACTCAAAGGGCATTAAGCCTAGAGTGTGAAAACTGAGTTTCCTTGAGAGCTGCTTGGAAGCCTGATGGTGTGTGAAGTTAGTGAGCCAAATGGAGTTGTTCTCCCACAAGAACCACTCGCCTGATTCTTCTTCAATATGCGCTTCACCAACATGCAGTGTTCCTTGATTGAATTAGCTCTCACACCAATATTTGCACCTAGAGCCTTTGCATTGAGGGCTATCTGAAAATGGCTTTGGCGATGAAGTTGTCTGTGAATGTGGAGTTGGTGGCATGTGAAACCCGCATGTGGAGCATTGGTTTGTGTGGGATGCTCTACCAGGTTCATTCCTACATAATGCACTCAAAGGGCAATAAGCCAGAGTGTGAAAACTGAGTTTCCTTGAGAGCTGCATGGAAGCCTGATGGTGTGTGAAGTTAGTGAGCCAAAATGGAGTTGTTCTCCCACAAGAACCACTCGGCTGATTCTTCTTCAATATGCGCTTCACCAACATGCAGTGTTTCCTTGATTGAATTAGCTCTCACACCAATATTTGGGCCTAGAGCCTTTGCATTGAGGGCTATCTGAAATGGCTTTGGCGCTGAAGTTGTCTGTGAATGTGGAGTTGGTGGCATGTGAAACCTCATGTGGAGCATTCGTTTGTGTGATAAGCTCACCAAGCTTCATTTCAGTCCTAGGCACTCAAAGGGCATTAAGCTTAGAGTGTGAAAACTGAGTTTCCTTGAGAGCTGCTTGGAAGCCTGATGGTGTGTGAAGTTAGTGAGCCAAATGGAGTTGTTCTCCCACAAGAACCACTCGGCTGATTCTTCTTCAATATGCGCTTCACCAACATGCAGTGTTTCCTTGATTGAATTAGCTCTCACACCAATATTTGGGCCTAGTGCCTTTGTGTTGAGGGCTATCTGAAAATGGCTTTGGCGCTGAAGTTGTCTGTGAATGTGAGTTGGTGGCATGTGAAACCCGCATGTGGAGCATTGGTTTGTGTGGGATGCTCTACCAGGTTCATTCCTACATAATGCACTCAAAGGGCATTAAGCTAGAGTGTGAAAACTGAGTTTCCTTGAGAGCTGCTTGGAAGCCTGATGGTGTGTGAAGTTAGTGAGCCAAATGGAGTTGTTCTCCACAAGAACCACTCGCCTGATTCTTCTTCAATATGCGCTTCACCAACATGCAGTGTTTCCTTGATTGAATTAGCTCTCACACCAATATTTGGGCCTGGAGCCTTTGCATTGAGGGCTACCTGAAACGGCTTTGGCGTTGAAGTTGTCTGTGAATGTGGAGATGTTGGCATGTGAAACCCGCATGTGGAGCATTCGTTTGTGTGGGATGTTCACCAAGCTTTTATTTCAGTCCTAGGCACTCAAAGGGCATTAAGCCTAGAGTGTGAAAACTGAGTTTCCTTGAGAGCTGCTTGGAAGCCTGATGGTGTGTGAAGTTAGTGAGCCAAATGGAGTTGTTGTCCCACAAGAACCACTCGGCTGATTCTTCTTCAATATGCCCTTCACCACATGCAGTGTTTCTTGATTGAATTAGCTCTCACACCAATATTTGCGCCTAGAGCCTTTGTATTGAGGGCTATCTGAAATGGCTTGGCGCTGAAGTTGTCTGTGAATGTGGAGTTGGTGGCATGTGAAACCCGCATGTGGAGCATTGGTTTGTGTGGGATGCTCTACCAGGTTCATTTCCTACATAATGCACTCAAAGGGCATTAAGCCTAGAGTGTGAAAACTGAGTTTCCTTGAGAGCTGCATGGAAGCCTGATGGTGTGTGAAGTTAGTGAGCCAAATGGAGGTGTTGTCCCACAAGAACCACATCGGCTGATTCTTCTTCAATATGCGCTTCACCAACATGCAGTGTTTCCTTGATTGAATTAGCTCTCACACCAATATTTGGGCCTAGAGCCTTTGCATTGAGGGCTACCTGAAAATGGCTTTGGCGCTGAAGTTGTCTGTGAATGTGGAGTTGGTGGCATGTGAAACCCGCATGTGGAGCATTGGTTTGTGTGGGATGCTCTACCACCTGCATTCATTCCTAGATAATGCACTCAAAGGCATTAAGCCTAGAGTGTGAAAACTGAGTTTCCTTGAGAGCTGCTTGGAAGCCTGATGGTGTGTGAAGTTAGTGAGCCAAATGGAGTTGTTCTCCCACAAGAACCACTCGCCTGATTCTTCTTCAATATGCGCTTCACCAACATGCAGTGTTTCCTTGATTGAATTAGCTCTCACACCAATATTTGCGCCTAGAGCCTTTGCATTGAGGGCTATCTGAAAATGGCTTTGGCGCTGAAGTTGTCTGTGAATGTGGAGTTGGTGGCATGTGAAACCGCCTGTGGAGCATTGGTTTGTGTGGGATGCTCTACCAGGTTCATTCCTACATAATGCACTCAAAGGGCATTAAGCCTAGAGTGTGAAAACTGAGTTTCCTTGAGAGCTGCATGGAAGCCTGATGGTGTGTGAAGTTAGTGAGCCAAAATGGAGTTGTTCTCCCACAAGAACCACTCGGCTGATTCTTCTTCAATATGCGCTTCACCAACATGCAGTGTTTCCTTGATTGAACTAGCTCTCACACAATATTTGCGCCTAGAGCCTTTGCATTGAGGGCTATCTGAAAATGGCTTTGGCGCTGAAGTTGTCTGTGAATGTGGAGTTGGTGGCATGTGAAACCCGCCTGTGGAGCATTGCTTTGTGTGATAAGCTCACCAAGCTTCATTTCAGTCCTAGGCACTCAAAGGGCATTAAGCCTAGAGTGTGAAAACTGAGTTTCCTTGAGAGCTGCTTGGAAGCCTGATGGTGTGTGAAGTTAGTGAGCCAAATGGAGTTGTTCTCCCACAAGAACCACTCGGCTGATTCTTCTTCAATATGCGCTTCACCAACATGCAGTGTTTCCTTGATTGAATTAGCTCTCACACCAATATTTGCGTCTAGAGCCTTTGCATTGAGGGCTATCTGAAAATGGCTTTGGCGCTGAAGTTGTCTGTGAATGTGGAGTTGGTGGCATGTGAAACCCGCATGTGGAGCATTGGTTCGTGTGGGATGCTCTACCACCTGCATTTCATTCCTAGATAATGCACTCAAAGGGCATTAAGCTAGAGTGTGAAAACTGAGTTTCCTTGAGAGCTGCATTAAGCCTGATGGTGTGTGAAGTTAGTGAGCCAAATGGAGTTGTTCTCCCACAAGAACCACTCGGCTGATTCTTCTTCAATATGCGCTTCACAACATGCAGTGTTTCCTTGATTGAATTAAGCTCTCACACCAATATTTGCGCCTAGAGCCTTTGCATTGAGGGCTATCTGAAAATGGCTTTGGCGCTGAAGTTGTCTGTGAATGTGGAGTTGGTGGCATGTGAAACCCGCATGTGGAGCATTGGTTTGTGTGGGATGCTCTACCAGGTTCATTCCTACATAATGCACTCAAAGGGCATTAAGCCTAGAGTGTGAAAACTGAGTTTCCTTGAGAGCTGCTTGGAAGCCTGATGGTGTGTGAAGTTAGTGAGCCAAATGGAGTTGTTCTCCCACAAGAACCACTCGCCTGATTCTTCTTCAATATGCGCTTCACCAACATGCAGTGTTTCCTTGATTGAATTAGCTCTCACACCAATATTTGCGCCTAGAGCCTTTGTATTGAGAGCTATCTGAAAACGGCTTTTGCGCTGAAGTTGTCTGTGAATGTGGAGTTGGTGGCATGTGAAACTCGCATGTGGAGCATTTGTTTGTGTGGGAATCTCACCAAGCTTCATTTCAGTCCTAGGCACTCAAAGGGCATTAAGCCTAGAGTGTGAAAACTGAGTTTCCTTGAGAGCTGCTTGGAAGCCTGATGGTGTGTGAAGTTAGTGAGCCAAATGGAGTTGTTCTCCCACAAGAACCACTCGCCTGATTCTTCTTCAATATGCGCTTCACCAACATGCAGTGTTTCCTTGATTGAATTAGCTCTCACACCAATATTTGCACCTAGAGCCTTTGCATTGAGGGCTATCTGAAAATGGCTTTGGCGATGAAGTTGTCTGTGAATGTGGAGTTGGTGGCATGTGAAACCCGCATGTGGAGCATTGGTTTGTGTGGGATGCTCTACCAGGTTCATTCCTACATAATGCACTCAAAGGGCATTAAGCCTAGAGTGTGAAAACTGAGTTTCCTTGAGAGCTGCATGGAAGCCTGATGGTGTGTTGAAGTTAGTGAGCCAAAATGGAGTTGTTCTCCCACAAGAACCACTCGGCTGATTCTTCTTCAATATGCGCTTCACCAACATGCAGTGTTTCCTTGATTGAATTAGCTCTCACACCAATATTTGGGCCTAGAGCCTTTGCATTGAGGGCTATCTGAAAATGGCTTTGGCGCTGAAGTTGTCTGTGAATGTGGAGTTGGTGGCATGTGAAACCCTCATGTGGAGCATTCGTTTGTGTGATAAGCTCACCAAGCTTCATTTCAGTCCTAGGCACTCAAAGGGCATTAAGCTTAGAGTGTGAAAACTGAGTTTCCTTGAGAGCTGCTTGGAAGCCTGATGGTGTGTGAAGTTAGTGAGCCAAATGGAGTTGTTCTCCCACAAGAACCACTCGGCTGATTCTTCTTCAATATGCGCTTCACCAACATGCAGTGTTTCCTTGATTGAATTAGCTCTCACACCAATATTTGGGCCTAGTGCCTTTGTGTTGAGGGCTATCTGAAAATGGCTTTGGCGCTGAAGTTGTCTGTGAATGTGGAGTTGGTGGCATGTGAAACCCGCATGTGGAGCATTGGTTTGTGTGGGATGCTCTACCAGGTTCATTCCTACATAATGCACTCAAAGGGCATTAAGCCTAGAGTGTGAAAACTGAGTTTCCTTGAGAGCTGCTTGGAAGCCTGATGGTGTGTGAAGTTAGTGAGCCAAATGGAGTTGTTCTCCCACAAGAACCACTCGCCTGATTCTTCTTCAATATGCGCTTCACCAACATGCAGTGTTTCCTTGATTGAATTAGCTCTCACACCAATATTTGGGCCTGGAGCCTTTGCATTGAGGGCTACCTGAAAACGGCTTTGGCGTTGAAGTTGTCTGTGAATGTGGAGATGTTGGCATGTGAAACCCGCATGTGGAGCATTCGTTTGTGTGGGATGTTCACCAAGCTTTATTTCAGTCCTAGGCACTCAAAGGGCATTAAGCCTAGAGTGTGAAAACTGAGTTTCCTTGAGAGCTGCTTGGAAGCCTGATGGTGTGTGAAGTTAGTGAGCCAAATGGAGTTGTTGTCCCACAAGAACCACTCGGCTGATTCTTCTTCAATATGCCCTTCACCAACATGCAGTGTTTCCTTGATTGAATTAGCTCTCACACCAATATTTGCGCCTAGAGCCTTTGTATTGAGGGCTATCTGAAAATGGCTTTGGCGCTGAAGTTGTCTGTGAATGTGGAGTTGGTGGCATGTGAAACCCGCATGTGGAGCATTGGTTTGTGTGGGATGCTCTACCAGGTTCATTCCTACATAATGCACTCAAAGGGCATTAAGCCTAGAGTGTGAAAACTGAGTTTCCTTGAGAGCTGCATGGAAGCCTGATGGTGTGTGAAGTTAGTGAGCCAAATGGAGGTGTTGTCCCACAAGAACCACTCGGCTGATTCTTCTTCAATATGCGCTTCACCAACATGCAGTGTTTCCTTGATTGAATTAGCTCTCACACCAATATTTGCGCCTAGAGCCTTTGCATTGAGGGCTATCTGAAAATGGCTTTAGCGCTGAAGTTGTCTGTGAATGTGGAGTTGGTGGCATGTGAAACCGCATGTGGAGCATTGGTTCGTGTTGGATGCTCTACCACCTGCATTTCATTCCTAGATAATGCACTCAAAGGGCATTAAGCCTAGAGTGTGAAAACTGAGTTTCCTTGAGAGCTGCTTGGAAGCCTGATGGTGTGTGAAGTTAGTGAGCCAAATGGAGTTGTTCTCCCACAAGAACCACTCGCCTGATTCTTCTTCAATATGCGCTTCACCAACATGCAGTGTTTCCTTGATTGAATTAGCTCTCACACCAATATTTGCGCCTAGAGCCTTTGCATTGAGGGCTATCTGAAAATGGCTTTGGCGCTGAAGTTGTCTGTGAATGTGGAGTTGGTGGCATGTGAAACTCGCATGTGGAGCATTGGTTTGTGTGGGATGCACTACCAGGTTCATTCCTAGAAAATGCACTCAAAGGGCATTAAGCCTAGAGTGTGAAAACTGAGTTTCCTTGAGAGCTGCTTGGAAGCCTGATGGTGTGTGAAGTTAGTGAGCCAAATGGAGTTGTTCTCCCACAAGAAACACTCGGCTGATTCTTCTTCAATATGCGCTTCACCAACATGCAGTGTTTCCTTGATTGAATTAGCTCTCACACCAATATTTGGGCCTGGAGCCTTTGCATTGAGGGCTACCTGAAAACGGCTTTGGCGCTGAAGTTGTCTGTGAATGTGGAGTTGGTGGCATGTGAAACCCGCATGTGGAGCATTCGTTTGTGTGGGATGCTCACCAAGCTGCATTTCATTCCTAGGCACTCAAAGGGCATTAAGCCTAGAGTGTGAAAACTGAGTTTCCTTGAGAGCTGCTTGGAAGCCTGATGGTGTGTGAAGTTAGTGAGCCAAATGGAGTTGTTCTCCCACAAGAACCACTCGGCTGATTCTTCTTCAATATGCGCTTCACCAACATGCAGTGTTTCCTTGATTGAATTAGCTCTCACACCAATATTTGCACCTAGAGCCTTTGCATTGAGGGCTATCTGAAAATGGCTTTGGCGCTGAAGTTGTCTGTGAATGTGGAGTTGGTGGCATGTGAAACCCGCATGTGGAGCATTGGTTTGTGTGGGATGCTCTACCAGGTTCATTCCTAGATAATGCACTCAAAGGGCATTAAGCCTAGAGTGTGAAAACTGAGTTTCCTTGAGAGCTGCTTGGAAGCCTGATGGTGTGTGAAGTTAGTGAGCCAAATGGAGTTGTTCTCCCACAAGAACCATTCGGCTGATTCTTCTTCAATATGCGCTTCACCAACATGCAGTGTTTCCTTGATTGAATTAGCTCTCACACCAATATTTTCGCCTAGAGCCTTTGCATTGAGAGCTATCTGAAAATGGCTTTGGCGCTGAAGTTGTCTGTGAATGTGGAGTTGGTGGCATGTGAAACCCGCATGTGGAGCATTCGTTTGTGTGGGATGCTCACCAAGCTGCATTTCATTCCTAGGCACTCAAAGGGCATTAAGCCTAGAGTGTGAAAACTGAGTTTCCTTGAGAGCTGCTTGGAAGCCTGATGGTGTGTGAAGTTAGTGAGCCAAATGGAGTTGTTCTCCCACAAGAACCACTCGGCTGATTCTTCTTCAATATGCGCTTC
This sequence comes from Ochotona princeps, assembly GCF_030435755.1. Taxonomy (NCBI): domain Eukaryota; kingdom Metazoa; phylum Chordata; class Mammalia; order Lagomorpha; family Ochotonidae; genus Ochotona; species Ochotona princeps. The sequence continues at coordinate 14,478 of NW_026698477.1, forward strand.
ACCAACATGCAGTGTTTCCTTGATTGAATTAGCTCTCACACCAATATTTGCGTCTAGAGCCTTTGCATTGAGGGCTATCTGAAAATGGCTTTGGCGCTGAAGTTGTCTGTGAATGTGGAGTTGGTGGCATGTGAAACCCGCATGTGGAGCATTGGTTCGTGTGGGATGCTCTACCACCTGCATTTCATTCCTAGATAATGCACTCAAAGGGCATTAAGCATAGAGTGTGAAAACTGAGTTTCCTTGAGAGCTGCATTTAAGCCTGATGGTGTGTGAAGTTAGTGAGCCAAAATGGAGTTGTTCTCCCACAAGAACCACTCGCCTGATTCTTCTTCAATATGCGCTTCACCAACATGCAGTGTTTCCTTGATTGAATTAGCTCTCACACCAATATTTGGGCCTAGAGCCTTTGCATTGAGGGCTATCTGAAAATGGCTTTGGCGCTGAAGTTGTCTGTGAATGTGGAGTTGGTGGCATGTGAAACCCGCATGTGGAGCATTGGTTTGTGTGGGATGCTCTACCAGGTTCATTCCTACATAATGCACTCAAAGGGCATTAAGCCTAGAGTGTGAAAACTGAGTTTCCTTGAGAGCTGCATGGAAGCCTGATGGTGTGTGAAGTTAGTGAGCCAAATGGAGTTGTTGTCCCACAAGAACCACTCGGCTGATTCTTCTTCAATATGCGCTTCACCAACATGCAGTGTTTCCTTGATTGAATTAGCTCTCACACCAATATTTGCACCTAGAGCCTTTGCATTGAGGGCTATCTGAAAATGGCTTTGGCGCTGAAGTTGTCTGTGAATGTGGAGTTGGTGGCATGTGAAACCCGCATGTGGAGCATTGGTTTGTGTGGGATGCTCTACCAGGTTCATTCCTACATAATGCACTCAAAGGGCACTAAGCATAGAGTGTGAAAACTGAGTTTCCTTGAGAGCTGCATGGAAGCCTGATGGTGTGTGAAGTTAGTGAGCCAAAATGGAGTTGTTCTCCCACAAGAACCACTCGGCTGATTCTTCTTCAATATGCGCTTCACCAACATGCAGTGTTTCCTTGATTGAATTAGCTCTCACACCAATATTTGCGCCTAGAGCCTTTGCATTGAGGGCTATCTGAAAATGGCTTTAGCGCTGAAGTTGTCTGTGAATGTGGAGTTGGTGGCATGTGAAACCCGCATGTGGAGCATTGGTTCGTGTTGGATGCTCTACCACCTGCATTTCATTCCTAGATAATGCACTCAAAGGGCATTAAGCCTAGAGTGTGAAAACTGAGTTTCCTTGAGAGCTGCTTGGAAGCCTGATGGTGTGTGAAGTTAGTGAGCCAAATGGAGTTGTTCTCCCACAAGAAACACTCGGCTGATTCTTCTTCAATATGCGCTTCACCAACATGCAGTGTTTCCTTGATTGAATTAGCTCTCACACCAATATTTGCCCCTGGAGCCTTTGCATTGAGGGCTACCTGAAAACGGCTTTGGCGCTGAAGTTGTCTGTGAATGTGGAGTTGGTGGCATGTGAAACCCGCATGTGGAGCATTGGTTCGTGTGGGATGCTCTACCAGGTTCATTCCTAGATAATGCACTCAAAGGGCATTAAGCCTAGAGTGTGAAAACTGAGTTTCCTTGAGAGCTGCTTGGAAGCCTGATGGTGTGTGAAGTTAGTGAGCCAAATGGAGTTGTTCTCCCACAAGAACCAATCGGCTGATTCTTCTTCAATATGCGCTTCACCAACATGCAGTGTTTCCTTGATTGAATTAGCTCTCACACCAATATTTTCGCCTAGAGCCTTTGCATTGAGAGCTATCTGAAAATGGCTTTGGCGCTGAAGTTGTCTGTGAATGTGGAGTTGGTGGCATGTGAAACCCGCATGTGGAGCATTCGTTTGTGTGGGATGCTCTACCAGCTGCATTTCATTCCTAGGCACTCAAAGGGCATTAAGCCTAGAGTGTGAAAACTGAGTTTCCTTGAGAGCTGCTTGGAAGCCTGATGGTGTGTGAAGTTAGTGAGCCAAATGGAGTTGTTCTCCCACAAGAACCACTCGGCTGATTCTTCTTCAATATGCGCTTCACCAACATGCAGTGTTTCCTTGATTGAATTAGCTCTCACACCAATATTTGCACCTAGAGCCTTTGCATTGAGGGCTATCTGAAAATGGCTTTGGCGCTGAAGTTGTCTGTGAATGTGGAGTTGGTGGCATGTGAAACCCGCATGTGGAGCATTGGTTTGTGTGGGATGCACTACCAGGTTCATTCCTAGATAATGCACTCAAAGGGCATTAAGCCTAGAGTGTGAAAACTGAGTTTCCTTGAGAGCTGCTTGGAAGCCTGATGGTGTGTGAAGTTAGTGAGCCAAATGGAGTTGTTCTCCCACAAGAAACACTCGGCTGATTCTTCTTCAATATGCGCTTCACCAACATGCAGTGTTTCCTTGATTGAATTAGCTCTCACACCAATATTTGCCCCTGGAGCCTTTGCATTGAGGGCTACCTGAAAACGGCTTTAGCGCTGAAGTTGTCTGTGAATGTGGAGTTGGTGGCATGTGAAACCCGCATGTGGAGCATTCGTTTGTGTGGGATGCTCACCAAGCTGCATTTCATTCCTAGGCACTCAAAGGGCATTAAGCCTAGAGTGTGAAAACTGAGTTTCCTTGAGAGCTGCTTGGAAGCCTGATGGTGTGTGAAGTTAGTGAGCCAAATGGAGTTGTTCTCCCACAAGAACCACTCGGCTGATTCTTCTTCAATATGCGCTTCACCAACATGCAGTGTTTCCTTGATTGAATTAGCTCTCACACCAATGTTTGCACCTAGAGCCTTTGCATTGAGGGCTATCTGAAAATGGCTTTGGCGCTGAAGTTGTCTGTGAATGTGGAGTTGGTGGCATGTGAAACCCGCATGTGGAGCATTGGTTTGTGTGGGATGCTCTACCAGGTTCATTCCTACATAATGCACTCAAAGGGCATTAAGCCTAGAGTGTGAAAACTGAGTTTCCTTGAGAGCTGCATGGAAGCCTGATGGTGTGTGAAGTTAGTGAGCCAAATGGAGTTGTTCTCCCACAAGAACCACTCGGCTGATTCTTCTTCAATATGCGCTTCACCAACATGCAGTGTTTCCTTGATTGAATTAGCTCTCACACCAATATTTGCGCCTAGAGCCTTTGCATTGAGGGCTACCTGAAAACGGCTTTGGCGCTGAAGTTGCCTGTGAATGTGGAGTTGGTGGCATGTGAAACCCGCATGTGGAGCATTGGTTCGTGTGGGATGCTCTACCAGGTTCATTCCTAGATAATGCACTCAAAGGGCATTAAGCCTAGAGTGTGAAAACTGAGTTTCCTTGAGAGCTGCTTGGAAGCCTGATGGTGTGTGAAGTTAGTGAGCCAAATGGAGTTGTTCTCCCACAAGAACCAATCGGCTGATTCTTCTTCAATATGCGCTTCACCAACATGCAGTGTTTCCTTGATTGAATTAGCTCTCACACCAATATTTGCACCTAGAGCCTTTGCATTGAGGGCTATCTGAAAATGGCTTTGGCGCTGAAGTTGTCTGTGAATGTGGAGTTGGTGGCATGTGAAACCCGCATGTGGAGCATTGGTTCGTGTTGGATGCTCTACCACCTGCATTTCATTCCTAGATAATGCACTCAAAGGGCATTAAGCCTAGAGTGTGAAAACTGAGTTTCCTTGAGAGCTGCTTGGAAGCCTGATGGTGTGTGAAGTTAGTGAGCCAAATGGAGTTGTTCTCCCACAAGAACCACTCGCCTGATTCTTCTTCAATATGCGCTTCACCAACATGCAGTGTTTCCTTGATTGAATTAGCTCTCACACCAATATTTGGGCCTAGAGCCTTTGCATTGAGGGCTATCTGAAAATGGCTTTGGCGCTGAAGTTGTCTGTGAATGTGGAGTTGGTGGCATGTGAAACCCGCATGTGGAGCATTGGTTCGTGTGGGATGCTCTACCAGGTTCATTCCTACATAATGCACTCAAAGGGCATTAAGCCTAGAGTGTGAAAACTGAGTTTCCTTGAGAGCTGCTTGGAAGCCTGATGGTGTGTGAAGTTAGTGAGCCAAATGGAGTTGTTCTCCCACAAGAACCATTCGGCTGATTCTTCTTCAATATGCGCTTCACCAACATGCAGTGTTTCCTTGATTGAATTAGCTCTCACACCAATATTTTCGCCTAGAGCCTTTGCATTGAGAGCTATCTGAAAATGGCTTTGGCGCTGAAGTTGTCTGTGAATGTGGAGTTGGTGGCATGTGAAACCCGCATGTGGAGCATTCGTTTGTGTGGGATGCTCACCAAGCTGCATTTCATTCCTAGGCACTCAAAGGGCATTAAGCCTAGAGTGTGAAAACTGAGTTTCCTTGAGAGCTGCTTGGAAGCCTGATGGTGTGTGAAGTTAGTGAGCCAAATGGAGTTGTTCTCCCACAAGAACCACTCGGCTGATTCTTCTTCAATATGCGCTTCACCAACATGCAGTGTTTCCTTGATTGAATTAGCTCTCACACCAATGTTTGCACCTAGAGCCTTTGCATTGAGGGCTATCTGAAAATGGCTTTGGCGCTGAAGTTGTCTGTGAATGTGGAGTTGGTGGCATGTGAAACCCGCATGTGGAGCATTGGTTTGTGTGGGATGCTCTACCAGGTTCATTCCTACATAATGCACTCAAAGGGCATTAAGCCTAGAGTGTGAAAACTGAGTTTCCTTGAGAGCTGCTTGGAAGCCTGATGGTGTGTGAAGTTAGTGAGCCAAATGGAGTTGTTCTCCCACAAGAACCACTAGCCTGATTCTTCTTCAATATGCGCTTCACCAACATGCAGTGTTTCCTTGATTGAATTAGCTCTCACACCAATATTTGCGCCTAGAGCCTTTGCATTGAGGGCTATCTGAAAATGGCTTTAGCGCTGAAGTTGTCTGTGAATGTGGAGTTGGTGGCATGTGAAACCCGCATGTGGAGCATTGGTTCGTGTTGGATGCTCTACCACCTGCATTTCATTCCTAGATAATGCACTCAAAGGGCATTAAGCCTAGAGTGTGAAAACTGAGTTTCCTTGAGAGCTGCTTGGAAGCCTGATGGTGTGTGAAGTTAGTGAGCCAAATGGAGTTGTTCTCCCACAAGAACCACTCGCCTGATTCTTCTTCAATATGCGCTTCACCAACATGCAGTGTTTCCTTGATTGAATTAGCTCTCACACCAATATTTGGGCCTAGAGCCTTTGCATTGAGGGCTATCTGAAAATGGCTTTGGCGCTGAAGTTGTCTGTGAATGTGGAGTTGGTGGCATGTGAAACCCGCATGTGGAGCATTGGTTCGTGTGGGATGCTCTACCAGGTTCATTCCTACATAATGCACTCAAAGGGCATTAAGCCTAGAGTGTGAAAACTGAGTTTCCTTGAGAGCTGCTTGGAAGCCTGATGGTGTGTGAAGTTAGTGAGCCAAATGGAGTTGTTCTCCCACAAGAACCATTCGGCTGATTCTTCTTCAATATGCGCTTCACCAACATGCAGTGTTTCCTTGATTGAATTAGCTCTCACACCAATATTTTCGCCTAGAGCCTTTGCATTGAGAGCTATCTGAAAATGGCTTTGGCGCTGAAGTTGTCTGTGAATGTGGAGTTGGTGGCATGTGAAACCCGCATGTGGAGCATTCGTTTGTGTGGGATGCTCACCAAGCTGCATTTCATTCCTAGGCACTCAAAGGGCATTAAGCCTAGAGTGTGAAAACTGAGTTTCCTTGAGAGCTGCTTGGAAGCCTGATGGTGTGTGAAGTTAGTGAGCCAAATGGAGTTGTTCTCCCACAAGAACCACTCGGCTGATTCTTCTTCAATATGCGCTTCACCAACATGCAGTGTTTCCTTGATTGAATTAGCTCTCACACCAATGTTTGCACCTAGAGCCTTTGCATTGTGGGCTATCTGAAAATGGCTTTGGCGCTGAAGTTGTCTGTGAATGTGGAGTTGGTGGCATGTGAAACCCGCATGTGGAGCATTGGTTTGTGTGGGATGCTCTACCAGGTTCATTCCTACATAATGCACTCAAAGGGCATTAAGCCTAGAGTGTGAAAACTGAGTTTCCTTGAGAGCTGCTTGGAAGCCTGATGGTGTGTGAAGTTAGTGAGCCAAATGGAGTTGTTCTCCCACAAGAACCACTAGCCTGATTCTTCTTCAATATGCGCTTCACCAACATGCAGTGTTTCCTTGATTGAATTAGCTCTCACACCAATATTTTCGCCTAGAGCCTTTGCATTGAGAGCTATCTGAAAATGGCTTTGGCGCTGAAGTTGTCTGTGAATGTGGAGTTGGTGGCATGTGAAACCCGCATGTGGAGCATTCGTTTGTGTGGGATGCTCACCAAGCTTCATTTCATTCCTAGGCACTCAAAGGGCATTAAGCCTAGAGTGTGAAAACTGAGTTTCCTTGAGAGCTGCTTGGAAGCCTGATGGTGTGTGAAGTTAGTGAGCCAAATGGAGTTGTTCTCCCACAAGAACCACTCGGCTGATTCTTCTTCAATATGCCCTTCACCAACATGCAGTGTTTCCTTGATTGAATTAGCTCTCACACCAATATTTGGGCCTAGAGCCTTTGCATTGAGGGCTATCTGAAAATGGCTTTGGCGCTGAAGTTGTCTGTGAATGTGGAGTTGGTGGCATGTGAAACCCGCATGTGGAGCATTGGTTCGTGTGGGATGCTCTACCAGGTGCATTTCATTCCTAGGCACTCAAAGGGCATTAAGCCTAGAGTGTGAAAACTGAGTTTCCTTGAGAGCTGCTTGGAAGCCTGATGGTGTGTGAAGTTAGTGAGCCAAATGGAGTTGGTCTCCCACAAGAACCACTCGGCTGATTCTTCTTCAATATGCGCTTCACCAACATGCAGTGTTTCCTTGATTGAATTAGCTCTCACACCAATATTTGGGCCTGGAGCCTTTGCATTGAGGGCTACCTGAAAACGGCTTTGGCGCTGAAGTTGTCTGTGAATATGGAGTTGGTGGCATGTGAAACCCGCCTGAGGAGCATTGCTTTGTGTGATAAGCTCACCAAGCTTCATTTCAGTCCTAGGCACTCAAAGGGCATTAAGCCTAGAGTGTGAAAACTGAGTTTCCTTGAGAGCTGCTTGGAAGCCTGATGGTGTGTGAAGTTACTGAGCCAAATGGAGTTGTTCTCCCACAAGAACCACTCGCCTGATTCTTCTTCAATATGCGCTTCACCAACATGCAGTGTTTCCTTGATTGAATTAGCTCTCACACCAATATTTGCGCCTAGAGCCTTTGTGTTGAGGGCTATCTGAAAACGGCTTTGGCGCTGAAGTTGTCTGTGAATGTGGAGTTGGTGGCATGTGAAACCCGCATGTGGAGCATTGGTTTGTGTGGGATGCTCTATCAGGTTCATTCCTACATAATGCACTCAAAGGGCATTAAGCCTAGAGCGTGAAAACTGAGTTTCCTTGAGAGCTGCTTGGAAGCCTGATGGTGTGTGAAGTTAGTGAGCCAAATGGAGTTGTTCTCCCACAAGAACCACTCGGCTGATTCTTCTTCAATATGCGCTTCACCAACATGCAGTGTTTCCTTGATTGAATTAGCTCTCACACCAATATTTGCGCCTAGAGCCTTTGCATTGAGGGCTATCTGAAAATGGCTTTGGCGCTGAAGTTGTCTGTGAATGTGGAGTTGGTGGCATGTGAAACCCGCATGTGGAGCATTGGTTTGTGTGGGATGCTCACCAAGCTGCATTTCATTCCTAGATAATGCACTCAAAGGGCATTAAGCCTAGAGTGTGAAAACTGAGTTTCCTTGAGAGCTGCATGGAAGCCTGATGGTGTGTGAAGTTAGTGAGCCAAATGGAGTTGTTCTCCCACAAGAACCACTCGCCTGATTCTTCTTCAATATGCGCTTCACCAACATGCAGTGTTTCCTTGATTGAATTAGCTCTCACACCAATATTTGCGTCTAGAGCCTTTGCATTGAGGGCTATCTGAAAATGGCTTTGGCGCTGAAGTTGTCTGTGAATGTGGAGTTGGTGGCATGTGAAACCCGCATGTGGAGCATTGGTTCGTGTGGGATGCTCTACCACCTGCATTTCATTCCTAGGCACTCAAAGGGCATTAAGCCTAGAGTGTGAAAACTGAGTTTCCTTGAGAGCTGCTTGGAAGCCTGATGGTGTGTGAAGTTACTGAGCCAAATGGAGTTGTTCTCCCACAAGAACCACTCGGCTGATTCTTCTTCAATATGCGCTTCACCAACATGCAGTGTTTCCTTGATTGAATTAGCTCTCACACCAATATTTGCGCCTAGAGCCTTTGCATTGAGGGCTATCTGAAAATGGCTTTGGCGCTGAAGTTGTCTGTGAATGTGGAGTTGGTGGCATGTGAAACCCGCATGTGGAGCATTGGTTTGTGTGGGATGCTCTACCAGGTGCATTCCTACATAATGCACTCAAAGGGCACTAAGCCTAGAGTGTGAAAACTGAGTTTCCTTGAGAGCTGCATGGAAGCCTGATGGTGTGTGAAGTTAGTGAGCCAAAATGGAGTTGTTCTCCCACAAGAACCACTCGGCTGATTCTTCTTCAATATGCGCTTCACCAACATGCAGTGTTTCCTTGATTGAATTAGCTCTCACACCAATATTTTCGCCTAGAGCCTTTGCATTGAGGGCTATCTGAAAACGGCTTTGGCGCTGAAGTTGTCTGTGAATGTGGAGTTGGTGGCATGTGAAACCCGCATGTGGAGCATTGGTTCGTGTTGGATGCTCTACCACCTGCATTTCATTCCTAGATAATGCACTCAAAGGGCATTAAGCCTAGAGTGTGAAAACTGAGTTTCCTTGAGAGCTGCTTGGAAGCCTGATGGTGTGTGAAGTTAGTGAGCCAAATGGAGTTGTTCTCCCACAAGAACCACTCGGCTGATTCTTCTTCAATATGCGCTTCACCAACATGCAGTGTTTCCTTGATTGAATTAGCTCTCACACCAATATTTGCGCCTAGAGCCTTTGCATTGAGGGCTATCTGAAAATGACTTTGGCGCTGAAGTTGTCTGTGAATGTGGAGTTGGTGGCATGTGAAACCCGCATGTGGAGCATTCGTTTGTGTGGGATGCTCTACCACCTGCATTTCATTCCTAGGCACTCAAAGGGCATTAAGCCTAGAGTGTGAAAACTGAGTTTCCTTGAGAGCTGCTTGGAAGCCTGATGGTGTGTGAAGTTAGTGAGCCAAATGGAGTTGTTCTCCCACAAGAACCACTGGGCTGATTCTTCTTCAATATGCGCTTCACCAACATGCAGTGTTTCCTTGATTGAATTAGCTCTCACACCAATATTTGCGCCTAGAGCCTTTGCATTGAGGGCTATCTGAAAATGGCTTTGGCGCTGAAGTTGTCTGTGAATGTGGAGTTGGTGGCATGTGAAACCCGCATGTGGAGCATTGGTTTGTGTGGGATGCTCTACCAGGTTCATTCCTACATAATGCACTCAAAGGGCACTAAGCCTAGAGTGTGAAAACTGAGTTTCCTTGAGAGCTGCATGGAAGCCTGATGGTGTGTGAAGTTAGTGAGCCAAAATGGAGTTGTTCTCCCACAAGAACCACTCGGCTGATTCTTCTTCAATATGCGCTTCACCAACATGCAGTGTTTCCTTGATTGAATTAGCTCTCACACCAATATTTGCGCCTAGAGCCTTTGCATTGAGGGCTATCTGAAAATGGCTTTGGCGCTGAAGTTGTCTGTGAATGTGGAGTTGGTGGCATGTGAAACCCGCATGTGGAGCATTGGTTCGTGTTGGATGCTCTACCACCTGCATTTCATTCCTAGATAATGCACTCAAAGGGCATTAAGCCTAGAGTGTGAAAACTGAGTTTCCTTGAGAGCTGCTTGGAAGCCTGATGGTGTGTGAAGTTAGTGAGCCAAATGGAGTTGTTCTCCCACAAGAACCACTCGGCTGATTCTTCTTCAATATGCGCTTCACCAACATGCAGTGTTTCCTTGATTGAATTAGCTCTCACACCAATATTTGCGCCTAGAGCCTTTGCATTGAGGGCTACCTGAAAATGGCTTTGGCGCTGAAGTTGTCTGTGAATGTGGAGTTGGTGGCATGTGAAACCCGCATGTGGAGCATTGGTTTGTGTGGGATGCACTACCAGGTTCATTCCTAGATAATGCACTCAAAGGGCATTAAGCCTAGAGTGTGAAAACTGAGTTTCCTTGAGAGCTGCTTGGAAGCCTGATGGTGTGTGAAGTTAGTGAGCCAAATGGAGTTGTTCTCCCACAAGAACCACTGGGCTGATTCTTCTTCAATATGCGCTTCACCAACATGCAGTGTTTCCTTGATTGAATTAGCTCTCACACCAAAATTTGCACCTAGAGCCTTTGCATTGAGGGCTATCTGAAAATGGCTTTGGCGCTGAAGTTGTCTGTGAATGTGGAGTTGGTGGCATGTGAAACCCGCATGTGGAGCATTGGTTCGTGTGGGATGCTCTACCAGGTGCATTTCATTCCTAGGCACTCAAAGGGCATTAAGCCTAGAGTGTGAAAACTGAGTTTCCTTGAGAGCTGCATGGAAGCCTGATGGTGTGTGAAGTTAGTGAGCCAAAATGGAGTTGTTCTCCCACAAGAACCACTCGGCTGATTCTTCTTCAATATGCGCTTCACCAACATGCAGTGTTTCCTTGATTGAATTAGCTCTCACACCAATATTTGGGCCTAGAGCCTTTGCATTGAGGGCTACCTGAAAATGGCTTTGGCGCTGAAGTTGTCTGTGAATGTGGAGTTGGTGGCATGTGAAACCCGCATGTGGAGCATTGGTTTGTGTGGGATGCTCTACCAGGTTCATTCCTACATAATGCACTCAAAGGGCATTAAGCCTAGAGTGTGAAAACTGAGTTTCCTTGAGAGCTGCTTGGAAGCCTGATGGTGTGTGAAGTTAGTGAGCCAAATGGAGTTGTTCTCCCACAAGAACCATTCGGCTAATTCTTCTTCAATATGCGCTTCACCAACATGCAGTGTTTCCTTGATTGAATTAGCTCTCACACCAATATTTGGGCCTAGAGCCTTTGTGTTGAGGGCTATCTGAAAACGGCTTTGGCGCTGAAGTTGTCTGTGAATGTGGAGTTGGTGGCATGTGAAACCCGCATGTGGAGCATTGGTTCGTGTTGGATGCTCTACCACCTGCATTTCATTCCTAGATAATGCACTCAAAGGGCATTAAGCCTAGAGTGTGAAAACTGAGTTTCCTTGAGAGCTGCTTGGAAGCCTGATGGTGTGTGAAGTTAGTGAGCCAAATGGAGTTGTTCTCCCACAAGAACCACTCGGCTGATTCTTCTTCAATATGCGCTTCACCAACATGCAGTGTTTCCTTGATTGAATTAGCTCTCACACCAATATTTTTGCCTAGAGCCTTTGCATTGAGGGCTATCTGAAAATGGCTTTGGCGCTGAAGTTGTCTGTGAATGTGGAGTTGGTGGCATGTGAAACTCGCATGTGGAGCATTGGTTTGTGTGGGATGCACTACCAGGTTCATTCCTACATAATGCACTCAAAGGGCATTAAGCCTAGAGTGTGAAAACTGAGTTTCCTTGAGAGCTGCTTGGAAGCCTGATGGTGTGTGAAGTTAGTGAGCCAAATGGAGTTGTTCTCCCACAAGAAACACTCGGCTGATTCTTCTTCAATATGCGCTTCACCAACATGCAGTGTTTCCTTGATTGAATTAGCTCTCACACCAATATTTGCCCCTGGAGCCTTTGTGTTGAGGGCTACCTGAAAACGGCTTTGGCGCTGAAGTTGTCTGTGAATGTGGAGTTGGTGGCATGTGAAACCCGCATGTGGAGCATTGGTTCGTGTGGGATGCTCTACCAGGTTCATTCCTAGATAATGCACTCAAAGGGCATTAAGCCTAGAGTGTGAAAACTGAGTTTCCTTGAGAGCTGCTTGGAAGCCTGATGGTGTGTGAAGTTAGTGAGCAAATGGAGTTGTTCTCCCACAAGAAACATTCGGCTGATTCTTCTTCAATATGCGCTTCACCAACATGCAGTGTTTCCTTGATTGAATTAGCTCTCACACCAATATTTTCGCCTAGAGCCTTTGCATTGAGAGCTATCTGAAAACGGCTTTGGCGCTGAAGTTGTCTGTGAATGTGGAGTTGGTGGCATGTGAAACCCGCATGTGGAGCATTCGTTTGTGTGGGATGCTCACCAAGCTGCATTTCATTCCTAGGCACTCAAAGGGCATTAAGCCTAGAGTGTGAAAACTGAGTTTCCTTGAGAGCTGCTTGGAAGCCTGATGGTGTGTGAAGTTAGTGAGCCAAATGGAGTTGTTCTCCCACAAGAACCACTCGCCTGATTCTTCTTCAATATGCGCTTCACCAACATGCAGTGTTTCCTTGATTGAATTAGCTCTCACACCAATATTTGCACCTAGAGCCTTTGCATTGAGGGCTATCTGAAAATGGCTTTGGCGCTGAAGTTGTCTGTGAATGTGGAGTTGGTGGCATGTGAAACCCGCATGTGGAGCATTGGTTTGTGTGGGATGCTCTACCAGGTTCATTCCTACATAATGCACTCAAAGGGCATTAAGCCTAGAGTGTGAAAACTGAGTTTCCTTGAGAGCTGCATGGAAGCCTGATGGTGTGTGAAGTTAGTGAGCCAAAATGGAGTTGTTCTCCCACAAGAACCACTCGGCTGATTCTTCTTCAATATGCGCTTCACCAACATGCAGTGTTTCCTTGGTTGAATTAGCTCTCACACCAATATTTGGGCCTAGAGCCTTTGCATTGAGGGCTATCTGAAAATGGCTTTGGCGCTGAAGTTGTCTGTGAATGTGGAGTTGGTGGCATGTGAAACCCGCATGTGGAGCATTGGTTCGTGTGGGATGCTCTACCAGGTGCATTTCATTCATAGGCACTCAAAGGGCATTAAGCCTAGAGTGTGAAAACTGAGTTTCCTTGAGAGCTGCTTGGAAGCCTGATGGTGTGTGAAGTTAGTGAGCCAAATGGAGTAGGTCTCCCACAAGAACCACTCGGCTGATTCTTCTTCAATATGCGCTTCACCAACATGCAGTGTTTCCTTGATTGAATTAGCTCTCACACCAATATTTGGGCCTGGAGCCTTTGCATTGAGGGCTACCTGAAAATGGCTTTGGCGCTGAAGTTGTCTGTGAATATGGAGTTGGTGGCATGTGAAACCCGCCTGTGGAGCATTCGTTTGTGTGATAAGCTCACCAAGCTTCATTTCAGTCCTAGGCACTCAAAGGGCATTAAGCCTAGAGTGTGAAAACTGAGTTTCCTTGAGAGCTGCTTGGAAGCCTGATGGTGTGTGAAGTTACTGAGCCAAATGGAGTTGTTCTCCCACAAGAACCACTCGGCTGATTCTTCTTCAATATGCGCTTCACCAACATGCAGTGTTTCCTTGATTGAATTAGCTCTCACACCAATATTTGCGCCTAGAGCCTTTGTGTTGAGGGCTATCTGAAAACGGCTTTGGCGCTGAAGTTGTCTGTGAATGTGGAGTTGGTGGCATGTGAAACCCGCATGTGGAGCATTGGTTTGTGTGGGATGCTCTATCAGGTTCATTCCTACATAATGCACTCAAAGGGCATTAAGCCTAGAGCGTGAAAACTGAGTTTCCTTGAGAGCTGCTTGGAAGCCTGATGGTGTGTGAAGTTAGTGAGCCAAATGGAGTTGTTCTCCCACAAGAACCACTCGGCTGATTCTTCTTCAATATGCGCTTCACCAACATGCAGTGTTTCCTTGATTGAATTAGCTCTCAAACCAATATTTGCGTCTAGAGCCTTTGCATTGAGGGCTATCTGAAAATGGCTTTGGCGCTGAAGTTGTCTGTGAATGTGGAGTTGGTGGCATGTGAAACCCGCATGTGGAGCATTGGTTTGTGTGGGATGCTCTACCAGGTTCATTCCTACATAATGCACTCAAAGGGCATTAAGCCTAGAGTGTGAAAACTGAGTTTCCTTGAGAGCTGCTTGGAAGCCTGATGGTGTGTGAAGTTAGTGAGCCAAATGGAGTTGTTCTCCCACAAGAACCACTGGGCTGATTCTTCTTCAATATGCGCTTCACCAACATGCAGTGTTTCCTTGATTGAATTAGCTCTCACACCAATATTTGGGCCTGGAGCCTTTGCATTGAGGGCTACCTGAAAACGGCTTTGGCGTTGAAGTTGTCTGTGAATGTGGAGTTGTTGGCATGTGAAACCCGCCTGTGGAGCATTGGTTTGTGTGATAAGTACACCAAGCTTCATTTCGTTCCTAGGCACTCAAAGGGCATTAAGCCTAGAGTGTGTAAACTGAGTTTCCTTGAGAGCTGCTTGGAAGCCTGATGGTGTGTGAAGTTAGTGAGCCAAATGGAGTTGTTGTCCCACAAGAACCACTCGGCTGATTCTTCTTCAATATGCCCTTCACCAACATGCAGTGTTTCCTTGATTGAATTACCTCTCACACCAATATTTGCGCCTAGAGCCTTTGTATTGAGGGCTATCTGAAAATGGCTTTGGCGCTGAAGTTGTCTGTGAATGTGGAGTTGGTGGCATGTGAAACCCGCATGTGGAGCATTGGTTTGTGTGGGATGCTCTACCAGGTTCATTCCTACATAATGCACTCAAAGGGCATTAAGCCTAGAGTGTGAAAACTGAGTTTCCTTGAGAGCTGCATGGAAGCCTGATGGTGTGTGAAGTTAGTGAGCCAAATGGAGTTGTTCTCCCACAAGAACCACTCGGCTGATTCTTCTTCAATATGCGCTTCACCAACATGCAGTGTTTCCTTGATTGAATTAGCTCTCAAACCAATATTTGGGCCTAGAGCCTTTGCATTGAGGGCTACCTGAAAATGGCTTTGGCGCTGAAGTTGTCTGTGAATGTGGAGTTGGTGGCATGTGAAACCCGCATGTGGAGCATTGGTTTGTGTGGGATGCTCTACCAGGTTCATTCCTACATAATGCACTCAAAGGGCATTAAGCCTAGAGTGTGAAAACTGAGTTTCCTTGAGAGCTGCTTGGAAGCCTGATGGTGTGTGAAGTTAGTGAGCCAAATGGAGTTGTTCTCCCACAAGAACCACTCGGCTGATTCTTCTTCAATATGCGCTTCACCAACATGCAGTGTTTCCTTGATTGAATTAGCTCTCACACCAATATTTGGGCCTAGAGCCTTTGTGTTGAGGGCTATCTGAAAACGGCTTTGGCGCTGAAGTTGTCTGTGAATGTGGAGTTGGTGGCATGTGAAACCCGCATGTGGAGCATTGGTTCGTGTGGGATGCTCTACCAGGTGCATTTCATTCCTAGGCACTCAAAGGGCATTAAGCCTAGAGTGTGAAAACTGAGTTTCCTTGAGAGCTGCTTGGAAGCCTGATGGTGTGTGAAGTTACTGAGCCAAATGGAGTTGTTCTCCCACAAGAACCACTCGGCTGATTCTTCTTCAATATGCGCTTCACCAACATGCAGTGTTTCCTTGATTGAATTAGCTCTCACACCAATATTTGCACCTAGAGCCTTTGCATTGAGGGCTATCTGAAAATGGCTTTGGCGCTGAAGTTGTCTGTGAATGTGGAGTTGGTGGCATGTGAAACCCGCATGTGGAGCATTGGTTCGTGTGGGATGCTCTACCACCTGCATTTCATTCCTAGATAATGCACTCAAAGGGCATTAAGCCTAGAGTGTGAAAACTGAGTTTCCTTGAGAGCTGCTTGGAAGCCTGATGGTGTGTGAAGTTACTGAGCCAAATGGAGTTGTTCTCCCACAAGAACCACTCGGCTGATTCTTCTTCAATATGCGCTTCACCAACATGCAGTGTTTCCTTGATTGAATTAGCTCTCACACAAATATTTGGGCCTAGAGCCTTTGTGTTGAGGGCTATCTGAAAATGGCTTTGGCGCTGAAGTTGTCTGTGAATGTGGAGTTGGTGGCATGTGAAACCCGCATGTGGAGCATTGGTTTGTGTGGGATGCTCTACCAGGTTCATTCCTACATAATGCACTCAAAGGGCATTAAGCCTAGAGTGTGAAAACTGAGTTTCCTTGAGAGCTGCTTGGAAGCCTGATGGTGTGTGAAGTTAGTGAGCCAAATGGAGTTGTTCTCCCACAAGAACCACTCGGCTGATTCTTCTTCAATATGCGCTTCACCAACATGCAGTGTTTCCTTGATTGAATTAGCTCTCACACCAATATTTGGGCCTGGAGCCTTTGCATTGAGGGCTACCTGAAAACGGCTTTGGCGCTGAAGTTGTCTGTGAATGTGGAGTTGGTGGCATGTGAAACCCGCATGTGG
Source organism: Ochotona princeps (assembly GCF_030435755.1). Lineage (NCBI taxonomy): Eukaryota > Metazoa > Chordata > Mammalia > Lagomorpha > Ochotonidae > Ochotona > Ochotona princeps. The sequence goes on from NW_026698477.1 coordinate 30,702, forward strand.
AGCATTGGTTTGTGTGATAAGTACACCAAGCTTCATTTCATTCCTAGGCACTCAAAGGGCATTAAGCCTAGAGTGTGAAAACTGAGTTTCCTTGAGAGCTGCTTGGAAGCCTGATGGTGTGTGAAGTTAGTGAGCCAAATGGAGTTGTTCTCCCACAAGAACCACTCGCCTGATTCTTCTTCAATATGCGCTTCACCAACATGCAGTGTTTCCTTGATTGAATTAGCTCTCACACCAATATTTGCACCTAGAGCCTTTGCATTGACGGCTATCTGAAAATGGCTTTGGCGCTGAAGTTGTCTGTGAATGTGGAGTTGGTGGCATGTGAAACCCGCATGTGGAGCATTGGTTTGTGTGGGATGCTCTACCAGGTTCATTCCTACATAATGCACTCAAAGGGCACTAAGCCTAGAGTGTAAAACCTGAGTTTCCTTGAGAGCTGCATGGAAGCCTGATGGTGTGTGATGTTAGTGAGCCAAAATGGAGTTGTTCTCCCACAAGAACCACTCGGCTGATTCTTCTTCAATATGCGCTTCACCAACATGCAGTGTTTCCTTGATTGAATTAGCTCTCACACCAATATTTGCGCCTAGAGCCTTTGCATTGAGGGCTATCTGAAAATGGCTTTGGCGCTGAAGTTGTCTGTGAATGTGGAGTTGGTGGCATGTGAAACCCGCATGTGGAGCATTGGTTCGTGTTGGATGCTCTACCACCTGCATTTCATTCCTAGATAATGCACTCAAAGGGCATTAAGCCTAGAGTGTGAAAACTGAGTTTCCTTGAGAGCTGCTTGGAAGCCTGATGGTGTGTGAAGTTAGTGAGCCAAATGGAGTTGTTCTCCCACAAGAACCACTCGGCTGATTCTTCTTCAATATGCGCTTCACCAACATGCAGTGTTTCCTTGATTGAATTAGCTCTCACACCAATATTTGCCCCTGGAGCCTTTGTGTTGAGGGCTACCTGAAAACGGCTTTGGCGCTGAAGTTGTCTGTGAATGTGGAGTTGGTGGCATGTGAAACCCGCATGTGGAGCATTGGTTCGTGTGGGATGCTCTACCAGGTTCATTCCTAGATAATGCACTCAAAGGGCATTAAGCCTAGAGTGTGAAAACTGAGTTTCCTTGAGAGCTGCTTGGAAGCCTGATGGTGTGTGAAGTTAGTGAGCAAATGGAGTTGTTCTCCCACAAGAAACATTCGGCTGATTCTTCTTCAATATGCGCTTCACCAACATGCAGTGTTTCCTTGATTGAATTAGCTCTCACACCAATATTTTCGCCTAGAGCCTTTGCATTGAGAGCTATCTGAAAACGGCTTTGGCGCTGAAGTTGTCTGTGAATGTGGAGTTGGTGGCATGTGAAACCCGCATGTGGAGCATTCGTTTGTGTGGGATGCTCTACCACCTGCATTTCATTCCTAGATAATGCACTCAAAGGGCATTAAGCCTAGAGTGTGAAAACTGAGTTTCCTTGAGAGCTGCTTGGAAGCCTGATGGTGTGTGAAGTTAGTGAGCCAAATGGAGTTGTTCTCCCACAAGAACCACTCGCCTGATTCTTCTTCAATATGCGCTTCACCAACATGCAGTGTTTCCTTGATTGAATTAGCTCTCACACCAATATTTGCACCTAGAGCCTTTGCATTGAGGGCTATCTGAAAATGGCTTTGGCGCTGAAGTTGTCTGTGAATGTGGAGTTGGTGGCATGTGAAACCCGCATGTGGAGCATTGGTTTGTGTGGGATGCTCTACAGGTTCATTCCTACATAATGCACTCAAAGGGCATTAAGCCTAGAGTGTGAAAACTGAGTTTCCTTGAGAGCTGCATGGAAGCCTGATGGTGTGTGAAGTTAGTGAGCCAAAATGGAGTTGTTCTCCCACAAGAACCACTCGGCTGATTCTTCTTCAATATGCGCTTCACCAACATGCAGTGTTTCCTTGGTTGAATTAGCTCTCACACCAATATTTGGGCCTAGAGCCTTTGCATTGAGGGCTATCTGAAAATGGCTTTGGCGCTGAAGTTGTCTGTGAATGTGGAGTTGGTGGCATGTGAAACCCGCATGTGGAGCATTGGTTCGTGTGGGATGCTCTACCAGGTGCATTTCATTCATAGGCACTCAAAGGGCATTAAGCCTAGAGTGTGAAAACTGAGTTTCCTTGAGAGCTGCTTGGAAGCCTGATGGTGTGTGAAGTTAGTGAGCCAAATGGAGTTGGTCTCCCACAAGAACACTCGGCTGATTCTTCTTCAATATGCGCTTCACCAACATGCAGTGTTTCCTTGATTGAATTAGCTCTCACACCAATATTTGGGCCTGGAGCCTTTGCATTGAGGGCTACCTGAAAACGGCTTTGGCGCTGAAGTTGTCTGTGAATATGGAGTTGGTGGCATGTGAAACCCGCCTGTGGAGCATTCGTTTGTGTGATAAGCTCACCAAGCTTCATTTCAGTCCTAGGCACTCAAAGGGCATTAAGCCTAGAGTGTGAAAACTGAGTTTCCTTGAGAGCTGCTTGGAAGCCTGATGGTGTGTGAAGTTACTGAGCCAAATGGAGTTGTTCTCCCACAAGAACCACTCGGCTGATTCTTCTTCAATATGCGCTTCACCAACATGCAGTGTTTCCTTGATTGAATTAGCTCTCACACCAATATTTGCGCCTAGAGCCTTTGTGTTGAGGGCTATCTGAAAACGGCTTTGGCGCTGAAGTTGTCTGTGAATGTGGAGTTGGTGGCATGTGAAACCCGCATGTGGAGCATTGGTTTGTGTGGGATGCTCTATCAGGTTCATTCCTACATAATGCACTCAAAGGGCATTAAGCCTAGAGCGTGAAAACTGAGTTTCCTTGAGAGCTGCTTGGAAGCCTGATGGTGTGTGAAGTTAGTGAGCCAAATGGAGTTGTTCTCCCACAAGAACCACTCGGCTGATTCTTCTTCAATATGCGCTTCACCAACATGCAGTGTTTCCTTGATTGAATTAGCTCTCAAACCAATATTTGCGTCTAGAGCCTTTGCATTGAGGGCTATCTGAAAATGGCTTTGGCGCTGAAGTTGTCTGTGAATGTGGAGTTGGTGGCATGTGAAACCCGCATGTGGAGCATTGGTTTGTGTGGGATGCTCTACCAGGTTCATTCCTACATAATGCACTCAAAGGGCATTAAGCCTAGAGTGTGAAAACTGAGTTTCCTTGAGAGCTGCTTGGAAGCCTGATGGTGTGTGAAGTTAGTGAGCCAAATGGAGTTGTTCTCCCACAAGAACCACTGGGCTGATTCTTCTTCAATATGCGCTTCACCAACATGCAGTGTTTCCTTGATTGAATTAGCTCTCACACCAATATTTGGGCCTGGAGCCTTTGCATTGAGGGCTACCTGAAAACGGCTTTGGCGTTGAAGTTGTCTGTGAATGTGGAGTTGTTGGCATGTGAAACCCGCCTGTGGAGCATTGGTTTGTGTGATAAGTACACCAAGCTTCATTTCGTTCCTAGGCACTCAAAGGGCATTAAGCCTAGAGTGTGTAAACTGAGTTTCCTTGAGAGCTGCTTGGAAGCCTGATGGTGTGTGAAGTTAGTGAGCCAAATGGAGTTGTTGTCCCACAAGAACCACTCGGCTGATTCTTCTTCAATATGCCCTTCACCAACATGCAGTGTTTCCTTGATTGAATTACCTCTCACACCAATATTTGCGCCTAGAGCTTTGTATTGAGGCTATCTGAAGGCTTTGCTGAATGGCTTTGGCGCTGAAGTTGTCTGTGAATGTGGAGTTGGTGGCATGTGAAACCCGCATGTGGAGCATTGGTTTGTGTGGGATGCTCTACCAGGTTCATTCCTAGATAATGCACTCAAAGGGCATTAAGCCTAGAGTGTGAAAACTGAGTTTCCTTGAGAGCTGCATGGAAGCCTGATGGTGTGTGAAGTTAGTGAGCCAAATGGAGTTGTTCTCCCACAAGAACCACTCGGCTGATTCTTCTTCAATATGCGCTTCACCAACATGCAGTGTTTCCTTGATTGAATTAGCTCTCAAACCAATATTTGGGCCTAGAGCCTTTGCATTGAGGGCTACCTGAAAATGGCTTGGGCGCTGAAGTTGTCTGTGAATGTGGAGTTGGTGGCATGTGAAACCCGCATGTGGAGCATTGGTTTGTGTGGGATGCTCTACCAGGTTCATTCCTACATAATGCACTCAAAGGGCATTAAGCCTAGAGTGTGAAAACTGAGTTTCCTTGAGAGCTGCTTGGAAGCCTGATGGTGTGTGAAGTTAGTGAGCCAAATGGAGTTGTTCTCCCACAAGAACCACTCGGCTGATTCTTCTTCAATATGCGCTTCACCAACATGCAGTGTTTCCTTGATTGAATTAGCTCTCACACCAATATTTGGGCCTAGAGCCTTTGTGTTGAGGGGCTATCTGAAAACGGCTTTGGCGCTGAAGTTGTCTGTGAATGTGGAGTTGGTGGCATGTGAAACCCGCATGTGGAGCATTGGTTCGTGTGGGATGCTCTACCAGGTGCATTTCATTCCTAGGCACTCAAAGGGCATTAAGCCTAGAGTGTGAAAACTGAGTTTCCTTGAGAGCTGCTTGGAAGCCTGATGGTGTGTGAAGTTAGTGAGCCAAATGGAGTTGTTCTCCCACAAGAACCACTCGGCTGATTCTTCTTCAATATGCGCTTCACCAACATGCAGTGTTTCCTTGATTGAATTAGCTCTCACACCAATATTTGCACCTAGAGCCTTTGCATTGAGGGCTATCTGAAAATGGCTTTGGCGCTGAAGTTGTCTGTGAATGTGGAGTTGGTGGCATGTGAAACCCGCATGTGGAGCATTGGTTCGTGTGGGATGCTCTACCACCTGCATTTCATTCCTAGATAATGCACTCAAAGGGCATTAAGCCTAGAGTGTGAAAACTGAGTTTCCTTGAGAGCTGCATTTAAGCCTGATGGTGTGTGAAGTTAGTGAGCCAAAATGGAGTTGTTCTCCCACAAGAACCACTCGCCTGATTCTTCTTCAATATGCGCTTCACCAACATGCAGTGTTTCCTTGATTGAATTAGCTCTCACACCAATATTTGCGCCTAGAGCCCTTTGCATTGAGGGCTATCTGAAAATGGCTTTGGCGCTGAAGTTGTCTGTGAATGTGGAGTTGGTGGCATGTGAAACCCGCATGTGGAGCATTGGTTTGTGTGGGATGCTCTACCAGGTTCATTCCTACATAATGCACTCAAAGGGCATTAAGCCTAGAGTGTGAAAACTGAGTTTCCTTGAGAGCTGCTTGGAAGCCTGATGGTGTGTGAAGTTAGTGAGCCAAATGGAGTTGTTCTCCCACAAGAACCACTCGGCTGATTCTTCTTCAATATGCGCTTCACCAACATGCAGTGTTTCCTTGATTGAATTAGCTCTCACACCAATATTTGGGCCTAGAGCCTTTGCATTGAGGGCTATCTGAAAATGGCTTTGGCGCTGAAGTTGTCTGTGAATGTGGAGTTGGTGGCATGTGAAACCCTCATGTGGAGCATTCGTTTGTGTGATAAGCTCACCAAGGTTCATTTCAGTCCTAGGCACTCAAAGGGCATTAAGCTTAGAGTGTGAAAACTGAGTTTCCTTTGGGGAGAGCTGCTTGGAAGCCTGATGGTGTGTGAAGTTAGTGAGCCAAATGGAGTTGTTCTCCCACAAGAACCACTCGGCTGATTCTTCTTCAATATGCCCTTCACCAACATGCAGTGTTTCCTTGATTGAATTAGCTCTCACACAAATATTTGGGCCTAGAGCCTTTGTGTTGAGGGCTATCTGAAAATGGCTTTGGCGCTGAAGTTGTCTGTGAATGTGGGAGTTGGTGGCATGTGAAACCCGCATGTGGAGCATTGGTTTGTGTGGGATGCTCTACCAGGTTCATTCCTACATAATGCACTCAAAGGGCATTAAGCCTAGAGTGTGAAAACTGAGTTTCCTTGAGAGCTGCTTGGAAGCCTGATGGTGTGTGAAGTTAGTGAGCCAAATGGAGTTGTTCTCCCACAAGAACCACTCGGCTGATTCTTCTTCAATATGCGCTTCACCAACATGCAGTGTTTCCTTGATTGAATTAGCTCTCACACCAATATTTGGGCCTGGAGCCTTTGCATTGAGGGCTACCTGAAAACGGCTTTGGCGCTGAAGTTGTCTGTGAATGTGGAGTTGGTGGCATGTGAAACCCGCATGTGGAGCATTGGTTTGTGTGATAAGTACACCAAGCTTCATTTCATTCCTAGGCACTCAAAGGGCATTAAGCCTAGAGTGTGAAAACTGAGTTTCCTTGAGAGCTGCTTGGAAGCCTGATGGTGTGTGAAGTTAGTGAGCCAAATGGAGTTGTTCTCCCACAAGAACCACTGGGCTGATTCTTCTTCAATATGCGCTTCACCAACATGCAGTGTTTCCTTGATTGAATTAGCTCTCACACCAATATTTGCACCTAGAGCCTTTGCATTGACGGCTATCTGAAAATGGCTTTGGCGCTGAAGTTGTCTGTGAATGTGGAGTTGGTGGCATGTGAAACCCGCATGTGGAGCATTGGTTTGTGTGGGATGCTCTACCAGGTTCATTCCTACATAATGCACTCAAAGGGCACTAAGCCTAGAGTGTAAAACCTGAGTTTCCTTGAGAGCTGCATGGAAGCCTGATGGTGTGTGATGTTAGTGAGCCAAATGGAGTTGTTCTCCCACAAGAACCACTCGGCTGATTCTTCTTCAATATGCGCTTCACCAACATGCAGTGTTTCCTTGATTGAATTAGCTCTCACACCAATATTTGCGCCTAGAGCCTTTGCATTGAGGGCTATCTGAAAATGGCTTTAGCACTGAAGTTGTCTGTGAATGTGGAGTTGGTGGCATGTGAAACCCGCATGTGGAGCATTGGTTCGTGTTGGATGCTCTACCACCTGCATTTCATTCCTAGATAATGCACTCAAAGGGCATTAAGCCTAGAGTGTGAAAACTGAGTTTCCTTGAGAGCTGCTTGGAAGCCTGATGGTGTGTGAAGTTAGTGAGCCAAATGGAGTTGTTCTCCCACAAGAACCACTCGGCTGATTCTTCTTCAATATGCGCTTCACCAACATGCAGTGTTTCCTTGATTGAATTAGCTCTCACACCAATATTTGCGCCTAGAGCCTTTGCATTGAGGGCTATCTGAAAATGGCTTTGGCGCTGAAGTTGTCTGTGAATGTGGAGTTGGTGGCATGTGAAACTCGCATGTGGAGCATTGGTTCGTGTGGGATGCTCTACCAGGTTCATTCCTAGATAATGCACTCAAAGGGCATTAAGCCTAGAGTGTGAAAACTGAGTTTCCTTGAGAGCTGCTTGGAAGCCTGATGGTGTGTGAAGTTAGTGAGCCAAATGGAGTTGTTCTCCCACAAGAACCACTCGGCTGATTCTTCTTCAATATGCGCTTCACCAACATGCAGTGTTTCCTTGATTGAATTAGCTCTCACACCAATATTTGGGCCTAGAGCCTTTGCATTGAGGGCTATCTGAAAATGGCTTTGGCGCTGAAGTTGTCTGTGAATGTGGAGTTGGTGGCATGTGAAACCCGCATGTGGAGCATTGGTTCATGTGGGATGCTCTACCAGGTGCATTTCATTCCTAGGCACTCAAAGGGCATTAAGCCTAGAGTGTGAAAACTGAGTTTCCTTGAGAGCTGCTTGGAAGCCTGATGGTGTGTGAAGTTAGTGAGCCAAATGGAGTTGGTCTCCCACAAGAGCCACTCGGCTGATTCTTCTTCAATATGCGCTTCACCAACATGCAGTGTTTCCTTGATTGAATTAGCTCTCACACCAATATTTGGGCCTGGAGCCTTTGCATTGAGGGCTACCTGAAAACGGCTTTGGCGCTGAAGTTGTCTGTGAATATGGAGTTGGTGGCATGTGAAACCCGCCTGTGGAGCATTGCTTTGTGTGATAAGCTCACCAAGCTTCATTTCAGTCCTAGGCACTCAAAGGGCATTAAGCCTAGAGTGTGAAAACTGAGTTTCCTTGAGAGCTGCTTGGAAGCCTGATGGTGTGTGAAGTTAGTGAGCCAAATGGAGTTGTTGTCCCACAAGAACCACTCGGCTGATTCTTCTTCAATATGCGCTTCACCAACATGCAGTGTTTCCTTGATTGAATTAGCTCTCACACCAATATTTGCGCCTAGAGCCTTTGCATTGAGGGCTATCTGAAAATGGCTTTGGCGCTGAAGTTGTCTGTGAATGTGGAGTTGGTGGCATGTGAAACCCTCATGTGGAGCATTCGTTTGTGTGATAAGCTCACCAAGCTTCATTTCAGTCCTAGGCACTCAAAGGGCATTAAGCTTAGAGTGTGAAAACTGAGTTTCCTTGAGAGCTGCTTGGAAGCCTGATGGTGTGTGAAGTTAGTGAGCCAAATGGAGTTGTTCTCCCACAAGAACCACTCGGCTGATTCTTCTTCAATATGCCCTTCACCAACATGCAGTGTTTCCTTGATTGAATTAGCTCTCACACCAATATTTGGGCCTAGAGCCTTTGTGTTGAGGGCTATCTGAAAATGGCTTTGGCGCTGAAGTTGTCTGTGAATGTGGAGTTGTTGGCATGTGAAACCCGCATGTGGAGCATTGGTTTGTGTGGGATGCTCTACCAGGTTCATTCCTACATAATGCACTCAAAGGGCATTAAGCCTAGAGTGTGAAAACTGAGTTTCCTTGAGAGCTGCTTGGAAGCCTGATGGTGTGTGAAGTTAGTGAGCCAAATGGAGTTGTTCTCCCACAAGAACCACTCGGCTGATTCTTCTTCAATATGCGCTTCACCAACATGCAGTGTTTCCTTGATTGAATTAGCTCTCACACCAATATTTGCGCCTGGAGCCTTTGCATTGAGGGCTATCTGAAAATGGCTTTGGCGCTGAAGTTGTCTGTGAATGTGGAGTTGGTGGCATGTGAAACCCGCATGTGTAGCATTGGTTTGTGTGGGATGCTCTACCAGGTTCATTCCTACATAATGCACTCAAAGGGCATTAAGCCTAGAGTGTGAAAACTGAGTTTCCTTGAGAGCTGCATGGAAGCCTGATGGTGTGTGAAGTTAGTGAGCCAAAATGGAGTTGTTCTCCCACAAGAACCACTCGGCTGATTCTTCTTCAATATGCGCTTCACCAACATGCAGTGTTTCCTTGATTGAATTAGCTCTCACACCAATATTTGGGCCTAGAGCCTTTGCATTGAGGGCTATCTGGGAAAATGGCTTTGGCGCTGAAGTTGTCTGTGAATGTGGAGTTGGTGGCATGTGAAACCCGCATGTGGAGCATTGGTTCATGTGGGATGCTCTACCAGGTGCATTTCATTCCTAGGCACTCAAAGGGCATTAAGCCTAGAGTGTGAAAACTGAGTTTCCTTGAGAGCTGCTTGGAAGCCTGATGGTGTGTGAAGTTAGTGAGCCAAATGGAGTTGGTCTCCCACAAGAGCCACTCGGCTGATTCTTCTTCAATATGCGCTTCACCAACATGCAGTGTTTCCTTGATTGAATTAGCTCTCACACCAATATTTGGGCCTGGAGCCTTTGCATTGAGGGCTACCTGAAAACGGCTTTGGCGCTGAAGTTGTCTGTGAATATGGAGTTGGTGGCATGTGAAACCCGCCTGTGGAGCATTGCTTTGTGTGATAAGCTCACCAAGCTTCATTTCAGTCCTAGGCACTCAAAGGGCATTAAGCCTAGAGTGTGAAAACTGAGTTTCCTTGAGAGCTGCTTGGAAGCCTGATGGTGTGTGAAGTTACTGAGCCAAATGGAGTTGTTCTCCCACAAGAACCACTCGGCTGATTCTTCTTCAATATGCGCTTCACCAACATGCAGTGTTTCCTTGATTGAATTAGCTCTCACACCAATATTTGCGCCTAGAGCCTTTGCATTGAGGGCTATCTGAAAATGGCTTTGGCGCTGAAGTTGTCTGTGAATGTGGAGTTGGTGGCATGTGAAACCCTCATGTGGAGCATTCGTTTGTGTGATAAGCTCACCAAGCTTCATTTCAGTCCTAGGCACTCAAAGGGGCATTAAGCTTAGAGTGTGAAACTGAGTTTCCTTGAGAGCTGCTTGGAAGCCTGATGGTGTGTGAAGTTAGTGAGCCAAATGGAGTTGTTCTCCCACAAGAACCACTCGGCTGATTCTTCTTCAATATGCCCTTCACCAACATGCAGTGTTTCCTTGATTGAATTAGCTCTCACACCAATATTTGGGCCTAGAGCCTTTGTGTTGAGGGCTATCTGAAAATGGCTTTGGCGCTGAAGTTGTCTGTGAATGTGGAGTTGTTGGCATGTGAAACCCGCATGTGGAGCATTGGTTTGTGTGGGATGCTCTACCAGGTTCATTCCTACATAATGCACTCAAAGGGCATTAAGCCTAGAGTGTGAAACCTGAGTTTCCTTGAGAGCTGCTTGGAAGCCTGATGGTGTGTGAAGTTAGTGAGCCAAATGGAGTTGTTCTCCCACAAGAAACACTCGGCTGATTCTTCTTCAATATGCGCTTCACCAACATGCAGTGTTTCCTTGATTGAATTAGCTCTCACACCAATATTTGGGCCTGGAGCCTTTGCATTGAGGGCTACCTGAAAACGGCTTTGGCGCTGAAGTTGTCTGTGAATGTGGAGTTGGTGGCATGTGAAACCCGCATGTGGAGCATTGGTTTGTGTGGGATGCTCTACCAGGTTCATTCCTACATAATGCACTCAAAGGGCATTAAGCCTAGAGTGTGAAAACTGAGTTTCCTTGAGAGCTGCTTGGAAGCCTGATGGTGTGTGAAGTTAGTGAGCCAAATGGAGTTGTTCTCCCACAAGAACCACTCGGCTGATTCTTCTTCAATATGCGCTTCACCAACATGCAGTGTTTCCTTGATTGAATTAGCTCTCACACCAATATTTGCGCCTAGAGCCTTTGTGTTGAGGGCTATCTGAAAACGGCTTTGGCGCTGAAGTTGTCTGTGAATGTGGAGTTGGTGGCATGTGAAACCCGCATGTGGAGCATTGGTTCGTGTGGGATGCTCTACCAGGCGCATTTCATTCCTAGGCACTCAAAGGGCATTAAGCCTAGAGTGTGAAAACTGAGTTTCCTTGAGAGCTGCTTGGAAGCCTGATGGTGTGTGAAGTTAGTGAGCCAAATGGAGTTGTTCTCCCACAAGAACCACTCGGCTGATTCTTCTTCAATATGCGCTTCACCAACATGCAGTGTTTCCTTGATTGAATTAGCTCTCACACCAATATTTGCACCTAGAGCCTTTGCATTGAGGGCTATCTGAAAATGGCTTTGGCGCTGAAGTTGTCTGTGAATGTGGAGTTGGTGGCATGTGAAACCCGCATGTGGAGCATTGGTTTGTGTGGGATGCTCTACCAGGTTCATTCCTACATAATGCACTCAAAGGGCACTAAGCCTAGAGTGTGAAAACTGAGTTTCCTTGAGAGCTGCATGGAAGCCTGATGGTGTGTGAAGTTAGTGAGCCAAAATGGAGTTGTTCTCCCACAAGAACCACTCGGCTGATTCTTCTTCAATATGCGCTTCACCAACATGCAGTGTTTCCTTGATTGAATTAGCTCTCACACCAATATTTGCGCCTAGAGCCTTTGCATTGAGGGCTATCTGAAAATGGCTTTGGCGCTGAAGTTGTCTGTGAATGTGGAGTTGGTGGCATGTGAAACCCGCATGTGTAGCATTGGTTTGTGCGGGATGCTCTACCAGGTTCATTCCTACATAATGCACTCAAAGGGCATTAAGCCTAGAGTGTGAAAACTGAGTTTCCTTGAGAGCTGCATGGAAGCCTGATGGTGTGTGAAGTTAGTGAGCCAAAATGGAGTTGTTCTCCCACAAGAACCACTCGGCTGATTCTTCTTCAATATGCGCTTCACCAACATGCAGTGTTTCCTTGATTGAATTAGCTCTCACCCAATATTTGCGCCTAGAGCCTTTGCATTGAGGGCTATCTGAAAACGGCTTTGGCGCTGAAATTGTCTGTGAATGTGGAGTTGGTGGCATGTGAAACCCGCATGTGGAGCATTGGTTCGTGTGGGATGCTCTACCAGGTGCATTTCATTCCTAGGCACTCAAAGGGCATTAAGCCTAGAGTGTGAAAACTGAGTTTCCTTGAGAGCTGCTTGGAAGCCTGATGGTGTGTGAAGTTAGTGAGCCAAATGGAGTTGTTCTCCCACAAGAACCACTCGCCTGATTCTTCTTCAATATGCGCTTCACCAACATGCAGTGTTTCCTTGATTGAATTAGCTCTCACACCAATATTTGGGCCTGGAGCCTTTGCATTGAGGGCTACCTGAAAATGGCTTTGGCGCTGAAGTTGTCTGTGAATATGGAGTTGGTGGCATGTGAAACCCGCCTGTGGAGCATTGCTTTGTGTGGGATGCTCTACCAGGTTCATTCCTACATAATGCACTCAAAGGGCATTAAGCCTAGAGTGTGAAAACTGAGTTTCCTTGAGAGCTGCTTGGAAGCCTGATGGTGTGTGAAGTTAGTGAGCCAAATGGAGTTGTTCTCCCACAAGAACCACTCGGCTGATTCTTCTTCAATATGCGCTTCACCAACATGCAGTGTTTCCTTGATTGAATTAGCTCTCACACCAATATTTGCGTCTAGAGCCTTTGCATTGAGGGCTATCTGAAAATGGCTTTGGCGCTGAAGTTGTCTGTGAATGTGGAGTTGGTGGCATGTGAAACCCGCATGTGGAGCATTGGTTCGTGTGGGATGCTCTACCACCTGCATTTCATTCCTAGATAATGCACTCAAAGGGCATTAAGCCTAGAGTGTGAAAACTGAGTTTCCTTGAGAGCTGCATGGAAGCCTGATGGTGTGTGAAGTTAGTGATCCAAAATGGAGTTGTTCTCCCACAAGAACCACTCGGCTGATTCTTCTTCAATATGCGCTTCACCAACATGCAGTGTTTCCTTGATTGAATTAGCTCTCACACCATATTTGGGCCTAGAGCCTTTGTGTTGAGGGCTATCTGAAAACGGCTTTGGCGCTGAAGTTGTCTGTGAATGTGGAGTTGGTGGCATGTGAAACCCGCATGTGGAGCATTGGTTCGTGTGGGATGCTCTACCAGGTGCATTTCATTCCTAGGCACTCAAAGGGCATTAAGCCTAGAGTGTGAAAACTGAGTTTCCTTGAGAGCTGCTTGGAAGCCTGATGGTGTGTGAAGTTAGTGAGCCAAATGGAGTTGTTCTCCCACAAGAACCACTCGGCTGATTCTTCTTCAATATGCGCTTCACCAACATGCAGTGTTTCCTTGATTGAATTAGCTCTCACACCAATATTTGCACCTAGAGCCTTTGCATTGAGGGCTATCTGAAAATGGCTTTGGCGCTGAAGTTGTCTGTGAATGTGGAGTTGGTGGCATGTGAAACCCGCATGTGGAGCATTGGTTTGTGTGGGATGCTCTACCAGGTTCATTCCTACATAATGCACTCAAAGGGCACTAAGCCTAGAGTGTGAAAACTGAGTTTCCTTGAGAGCTGCATGGAAGCCTGATGGTGTGTGAAGTTAGTGAGCCAAATGGAGTTGTTCTCCCACAAGAACCACTCGCCTGATTCTTCTTCAATATGCGCTTCACCAACATGCAGTGTTTCCTTGATTGAATTAGCTCTCACACCAATATTTGCGCGTAGAGCCTTTGCATTGAGGGCTATCTGAAAATGGCTTTGGCGCTGAAGTTGTCTGTGAATGTGGAGTTGGTGGCATGTGAAACCCGCATGTGTAGCATTGGTTTGTGTGGGATGCTCTACCAGGTTCATTCCTACATAATGCACTCAAAGGGCATTAAGCCTAGAGTGTGAAAACTGAGTTTCCTTGAGAGCTGCATGGAAGCCTGATGGTGTGTGAAGTTAGTGAGCCAAAATGGAGTTGTTCTCCCACAAGAACCACTCGGCTGATTCTTCTTCAATATGCGCTTCACCAACATGCAGTGTTTCCTTGATTGAATTAGCTCTCACACCAATATTTTCGCCTAGAGCCTTTGCATTGAGAGCTATCTGAAAATGGCTTTGGCGCTGAAGTTGTCTGTGAATGTGGAGTTGGTGGCATGTGAAACCCGCATGTGGAGCATTCGTTTGTGTGGGATGCTCTACCAGGTGCATTTCATTCCTAGGCACTCAAAGGGCATTAAGCCTAGAGTGTGAAAACTGAGTTTCCTTGAGAGCTGCTTGGAAGCCTGATGGTGTGTGAAGTTAGTGAGCCAAATGGAGTTGGTCTCCCACAAGAACCACTCGGCTGATTCTTCTTCAATATGCGCTTCACCAACATGCAGTGTTTCCTTGATTGAATTAGCTCTCACACCAATATTTGGGCCTGGAGCCTTTGCATTGAGGGCTACCTGAAAACGGCTTTGGCGCTGAAGTTGTCTGTGAATATGGAGTTGGTGGCATGTGAAACCCGCCTGTGGAGCATTGCTTTGTGTGGGATGCTCTACCAGGTTCATTCCTACATAATGCACTCAAAGGGCATTAAGCCTAGAGTGTGAAAACTGAGTTTCCTTGAGAGCTGCTTGGAAGCCTGATGGTGTGTGAAGTTAGTGAGCCAAATGGAGTTGTTCTCCACAAGAACCACTCGGCTGATTCTTCTTCAATATGCGCTTCACCAACATGCAGTGTTTCCTTGATTGAATTAGCTCTCACACCAATATTTGCGTCTAGAGCCTTTGCATTGAGGGCTATCTGAAAATGGCTTTGGCGCTGAAGTTGTCTGTGAATGTGGAGTTGGTGGCATGTGAAACCCGCATGTGGAGCATTGGTTCGTGTGGGATGCTCTACCACCTGCATTTCATTCCTAGATAATGCACTCAAAGGGCATTAAGCCTAGAGTGTGAAAACTGAGTTTCCTTGAGAGCTGCTTGGAAGCCTGATGGTGTGTGAAGTTAGTGAGCCAAAATGGAGTTGTTCTCCCACAAGAACCACTCGGCTGATTCTTCTTCAATATGCGCTTCACCAACATGCAGTGTTTCCTTGATTGAATTAGCTCTCACACCAATATTTGCGCCTAGAGCCTTTGCATTGAGGGCTATCTGAAAATGGCTTTGGCGCTGAAGTTGTCTGTGAATGTGGAGTTGGTGGCATGTGAAACCCGCATGTGGAGCATTGGTTCGTGTGGGATGCTCTACCAGGTTCATTCCTACATAATGCACTCAAAGGGCATTAAGCCTAGAGTGTGAAAACTGAGTTTCCTTGAGAGCTGCTTGGAAGCCTGATGGTGTGTGAAGTTAGTGAGCCAAATGGAGTTGTTCTCCCACAAGAACCACTCGGCTGATTCTTCTTCAATATGCGCTTCACCAACATGCAGTGTTTCCTTGATTGAATTAGCTCTCACACCAATATTTGCGCCTAGAGCCTTTGCATTGAGGGCTATCTGAAAATGGCTTTGGCGATGAAGTTGTCTGTGAATGTGGAGTTGGTGGCATGTGAAACCCGCATGTGGAGCATTGGTTTGTGTGGGATGCTCTACCAGGTTCATTCCTACATAATGCACTCAAAGGGCATTAAGCCTAGAGTGTGAAAACTGAGTTTCTTTGAGAGCTGCATGGAAGCCTGATGGTGTGTGAAGTTAGTGAGCCAAAATGGAGTTGTTCTCCCACAAGAACCACTCGGCTGATTCTTCTTCAATATGCGCTTCACCAACATGCAGTGTTTCCTTGATTGAATTAGCTCTCACACCAATATTTGGGCCTAGAGCCTTTGCATTGAGGGCTATCTGAAAATGGCTTTGGCGCTGAAGTTGTCTGTGAATGTGGAGTTGGTGGCATGTGAAACCCTCATGTGGAGCATTCGTTTCGTGTGATAAGCTCACCAAGCTTCATTTCAGTCCTAGGCACTCAAAGGGCATTAAGCTTAGAGTGTGAAAACTGAGTTTCCTTGAGAGCTGCTTGGAAGCCTGATGGTGTGTGAAGTTAGTGAGCCAAATGGAGTTGTTCTCCCACAAGAACCACTCGGCTGATTCTTCTTCAATATGCCCTTCACCAACATGCAGTGTTTCCTTGATTGAATTAGCTCTCACACCAATATTTGGGCCTAGAGCCTTTGTGTTGAGGGCTATCTGAAAATGGCTTTGGCGCTGAAGTTGTCTGTGAATGTGGAGTTGGTGGCATGTGAAACCCGCATGTGGAGCATTGGTTTGTGTGGGATGCTCTACCAGGTTCATTCCTACATAATGCACTCAAAGGGCATTAAGCCTAGAGTGTGAAAACTGAGTTTCCTTGAGAGCTGCTTGGAAGCCTGATGGTGTGTGAAGTTAGTGAGCCAAATGGAGTTGTTCTCCCACAAGAACCACTCGGCTGATTCTTCTTCAATATGCGCTTCACCAACATGCAGTGTTTTCCTTGATTGAATTAGCTCTCACACCAATATTTGGGCCTGGAGCCTTTGCATTGAGGGCTACCTGAAAACGGCTTTGGCGTTGAAGTTGTCTGTGAATGTGGAGTTGTTGGCATGTGAAACCCGCATGTGGAGCATTGGTTTTTGTGATAAGTACACCAAGCTTCATTTCATTCCTAGGCACTCAAAGGGCATTAAGCCTAGAGTGTGAAAACTGAGTTTCCTTGAGAGCTGCATGGAAGCCTGATGGTGTGTGAAGTTAGTGAGCCAAATGGAGTTGTTCTCCCACAAGAACCACTCGGCTGATTCTTCTTCAATATGCGCTTCACCAACATGCAGTGTTTCCTTGATTGAATTAGCTCTCACACCAATATTTGCACCTAGAGCCTTTGCATTGACGGCTATCTGAAAATGGCTTTGGCGCTGAAGTTGTCTGTGAATGTGGAGTTGGTGGCATGTGAAACCCGCATGTGGAGCATTGGTTTGTGTGGGATGCTCTACCAGGTTCATTCCTACATAATGCACTCAAAGGGCACTAAGCATAGAGTGTGAAAACTGAGTTTCCTTGAGAGCTGCATGGAAGCCTGATGGTGTGTGAAGTTAGTGAGCCAAAATGGAGTTGTTCTCCCACAAGAACCACTCGGCTGATTCTTCTTCAATATGCGCTTCACCAACATGCAGTGTTTCCTTGATTGAATTAGCTCTCACACCAATATTTGGGCCTAGAGCCTTTGCATTGAGGGCTATCTGAAAATGGCTTTAGCGCTGAAGTTGTCTGTGAATGTGGAGTTGGTGGCATGTGAAACCCGCATGTGGAGCATTGGTTCGTGTTGGATGCTCTACCACCTGCATTTCATTCCTAGATAATGCACTCAAAGGGCATTAAGCCTAGAGTGTGAAAACTGAGTTTCCTTGAGAGCTGCTTGGAAGCCTGATGGTGTGTGAAGTTACTGAGCCAAATGGAGTTGTTCTCCCACAAGAACCACTCGCCTGATTCTTCTTCAATATGCGCTTCACCAACATGCAGTGTTTCCTTGATTGAATTAGCTCTCACACCAATATTTGCGCCTAGAGCCTTTGCATTGAGGGCTATCTGAAAATGGCTTTGGCGCTGAAGTTGTCTGTGAATGTGGAGTTGGTGGCATGTGAAACTCGCATGTGGAGCATTGGTTTGTGTGGGATGCACTACCAGGTTCATTCCTAGATAATGCACTCAAAGGGCATTAAGCCTAGAGTGTGAAAACTGAGTTTCCTTGAGAGCTGCTTGGAAGCCTGATGGTGTGTGAAGTTAGTGAGCCAAATGGAGTTGTTCTCCCACAAGAACCACTCGGCTGATTCTTCTTCAATATGCGCTTCACCAACATGCAGTGTTTCCTTGATTGAATTAGCTCTCACACCAATATTTGCACCTAGAGCCTTTGCATTGAGGGCTATCTGAAAATGGCTTTGGCGCTGAAGTTGTCTGTGAATGTGGAGTTGGTGGCATGTGAAACCCGCATGTGGAGCATTGGTTCGTGTGGGATGCTCTACCACCTGCATTTCATTCCTAGATAATGCACTCAAAGGGCATTAAGCCTAGAGTGTGAAAACTGAGTTTCCTTGAGAGCTGCATTTAAGCCTGATGGTGTGTGAAGTTAGTGATCCAAAATGGAGTTGTTCTCCCACAAGAACCACTCGGCTGATTCTTCTTCAATATGCGCTTCACCAACATGCAGTGTTTCCTTGATTGAATTAGCTCTCACACCAATATTTGGGCCTAGAGCCTTTGTGTTGAGGGCTATCTGAAAACGGCTTTGGCGCTGAAGTTGTCTGTGAATGTGGAGTTGGTGGCATGTGAAACCCGCATGTGGAGCATTGGTTCGTGTGGGATGCTCTACCAGGTGCATTTCATTCCTAGGCACTCAAAGGGCATTAAGCCTAGAGTGTGAAAACTGAGTTTCCTTGAGAGCTGCTTGGAAGCCTGATGGTGTGTGAAGTTAGTGAGCCAAATGGAGTTGTTCTCCCACAAGAACCACTCGGCTGATTCTTCTTCAATATGCGCTTCACCAACATGCAGTGTTTCCTTGATTGAATTAGCTCTCACACCAATATTTTGCACCTAGAGCCTTTGCATTGAGGGCTATCTGAAAATGGCTTTGGCGCTGAAGTTGTCTGTGAATGTGGAGTTGGTGGCATGTGAAACCCGCATGTGGAGCATTGGTTTGTGTGGGATGCTCTACCAGGTTCATTCCTACATAATGCACTCAAAGGGCACTAAGCCTAGAGTGTGAAAACTGAGTTTCCTTGAGAGCTGCATGGAAGCCTGATGGTGTGTGAAGTTAGTGAGCCAAAATGGAGTTGTTCTCCCACAAGAACCACTCGCCTGATTCTTCTTCAATATGCGCTTCACCAACATGCAGTGTTTCCTTGATTGAATTAGCTCTCACACCAATATTTGCGCGTAGAGCCTTTGCATTGAGGGCTATCTGAAAATGGCTTTGGCGCTGAAGTTGTCTGTGAATGTGGAGTTGGTGGCATGTGAAACCCGCATGTGTAGCATTGGTTTGTGTGGGATGCTCTACCAGGTTCATTCCTACATAATGCACTCAAAGGGCATTAAGCCTAGAGTGTGAAAACTGAGTTTCCTTGAGAGCTGCATGGAAGCCTGATGGTGTGTGAAGTTAGTGAGCCAAAATGGAGTTGTTCTCCCACAAGAACCACTCGGCTGATTCTTCTTCAATATGCGCTTCACCAACATGCAGTGTTTCCTTGATTGAATTAGCTCTCACACCAATATTTTCGCCTAGAGCCTTTGCATTGAGAGCTATCTGAAAATGGCTTTGGCGCTGAAGTTGTCTGTGAATGTGGAGTTGGTGGCATGTGAAACCCGCATGTGGAGCATTCGTTTGTGTGGGATGCTCTACCAGGTGCATTTCATTCCTAGGCACTCAAAGGGCATTAAGCCTAGAGTGTGAAAACTGAGTTTCCTTGAGAGCTGCTTGGAAGCCTGATGGTGTGTGAAGTTAGTGAGCCAAATGGAGTTGGTCTCCCACAAGAACCACTCGGCTGATTCTTCTTCAATATGCGCTTCACCAACATGCAGTGTTTCCTTGATTGAATTAGCTCTCACACCAATATTTGGGCCTGGAGCCTTTGCATTGAGGGCTACCTGAAAACGGCTTTGGCGCTGAAGTTGTCTGTGAATATGGAGTTGGTGGCATGTGAAACCCGCCTGTGGAGCATTGCTTTGTGTGGGATGCTCTACCAGGTTCATTCCTACATAATGCACTCAAAGGGCATTAAGCCTAGAGTGTGAAAACTGAGTTTCCTTGAGAGCTGCTTGGAAGCCTGATGGTGTGTGAAGTTAGTGAGCCAAATGGAGTTGTTCTCCCACAAGAACCACTCGGCTGATTCTTCTTCAATATGCGCTTCACCAACATGCAGTGTTTCCTTGATTGAATTAGCTCTCACACCAATATTTGCGTCTAGAGCCTTTGCATTGAGGGCTATCTGAAAATGGCTTTGGCGCTGAAGTTGTCTGTGAATGTGGAGTTGGTGGCATGTGAAACCCGCATGTGGAGCATTGGTTCGTGTGGGATGCTCTACCACCTGCATTTCATTCCTAGATAATGCACTCAAAGGGCATTAAGCCTAGAGTGTGAAAACTGAGTTTCCTTGAGAGCTGCTTGGAAGCCTGATGGTGTGTGAAGTTAGTGAGCCAAAATGGAGTTGTTCTCCCACAAGAACCACTCACCTGATTCTTCTTCAATATGCGCTTCACCAACATGCAGTGTTTCCTTGATTGAATTAGCTCTCACACCAATATTTGCGCCTAGAGCCTTTGCATTGAGGGCTATCTGAAAATGGCTTTGGCGCTGAAGTTGTCTGTGAATGTGGAGTTGGTGGCATGTGAAACCCGCATGTGGAGCATTGGTTCGTGTGGGATGCTCTACCAGGTTCATTCCTACATAATGCACTCAAAGGGCATTAAGCCTAGAGTGTGAAAACTGAGTTTCCTTGAGAGCTGCTTGGAAGCCTGATGGTGTGTGAAGTTAGTGAGCCAAATGGAGTTGTTCTCCCACAAGAACCACTCGGCTGATTCTTCTTCAATATGCGCTTCACCAACATGCAGTGTTTCCTTGATTGAATTAGCTCTCACACCAATATTTGCGCCTAGAGCCTTTGCATTGAGGGCTATCTGAAAATGGCTTTGGCGATGAAGTTGTCTGTGAATGTGGAGTTGGTGGCATGTGAAACCCGCATGTGGAGCATTGGTTTGTGTGGGATGCTCTACCAGGTTCATTCCTACATAATGCACTCAAAGGGCATTAAGCCTAGAGTGTGAAAACTGAGTTTCTTTGAGAGCTGCATGGAAGCCTGATGGTGTGTGAAGTTAGTGAGCCAAAATGGAGTTGTTCTCCCACAAGAACCACTCGGCTGATTCTTCTTCAATATGCGCTTCACCAACATGCAGTGTTTCCTTGATTGAATTAGCTCTCACACCAATATTTGGGCCTAGAGCCTTTGCATTGAGGGCTATCTGAAAATGGCTTTGGCGCTGAAGTTGTCTGTGAATGTGGAGTTGGTGGCATGTGAAACCCTCATGTGGAGCATTCGTTTGTGTGATAAGCTCACCAAGCTTCATTTCAGTCCTAGGCACTCAAAGGGCATTAAGCTTAGAGTGTGAAAACTGAGTTTCCTTGAGAGCTGCTTGGAAGCCTGATGGTGTGTGAAGTTTAGTGAGCCAAATGGAGTTGTTCTCCCACAAGAACCACTCGGCTGATTCTTCTTCAATATGCCCTTCACCAACATGCAGTGTTTCCTTGATTGAATTAGCTCTCACACCAATATTTGGGCCTAGAGCCTTTGTGTTGAGGGCTATCTGAAAATGGCTTTGGCGCTGAAGTTGTCTGTGAATGTGGAGTTGGTGGCATGTGAAACCCGCATGTGA
>NW_026698478.1:0-23868 GCF_030435755.1 Ochotona princeps
TGTTTCACATGCCACCAACTCCACATTCACAGGCAACTTCAGCGCCACAGCCGTTTTCAGATAGCCCTCAATGCAAAGGCTCTAGATGCAAATATTGGTGTGAGAGCTAATTCAATCAAGGAAACACTGCATGTTGGTGAAGGGCATATTGAAGAAGGATCAGCCAAGTGGTTCTTGTGGAGAACAACTCCATTTGGCTCACTAACTTCACACACCATCAGGCTTCCAAGCAGCTCTCAAGGAAACTCAGTTTTCACACTCTATGCTTAGTGCCCTTTGAGTGCATTATCTAGGAATGAACCTGGTAGAGCATCCCACACAAACGAATGCTCCACATGCGGGTTTCACATGCCACCAACTCCACATTCACAGGCAACTTCAGCGCCACAGCCGTTTTCAGATAGCCCTCAATGCAAAGGCTCTAGACGCAAATATTGGTGTGAGAGCTAATTCAATCAAGGAAACACTGCATGTTGGTGAAGGGCATATTGAAGAAGGATCAGCCGAGTGGTTCTTGTGGGAGAACAACTCCATTTGGCTCACTAACTTCACACACCATCAGGCTTCCAAGCAGCTCTCAAGGAAACTCAGTTTTCACACTCTATGCTTAGTGCCTTTGAGTGCATTATCTAGGAATGAACCTGGTAGAGCATCCCACACAAACGAATGCTCCACATGCGGGCTTCACATGCCACCAACTCCACATTCACAGGCAACTTCAGCGCCACAGCCGTTTTCAGATAGCCCTCAATGCAAAGGCTCTAGACGCAACTATTGGTGTGAGAGCTAATTCAATCAAGGAAACACTGCATGTTGGTGAAGGGCATATTGAAGAAGGATCAGCCGAGTGGTTCTTGTGGGAGAACAACTCCATTTGGCTCACTAACTTCACACACCATCAGGCTTCCAAACAGCTCTCAAGGAAACTCAGTTTTCACACTCTATGCTTAGTGCCCTTTGAGTGCATTATCTAGGAATGAACCTGGTAGAGAATCCCACACAAACGAATGCTCCACATGCGGGTTTCACATGCCACCAACTCCACATTCACAGGCAACTTCAGCGCCACAGCCGTTTTCCAGATAGCCCTCAATGCAAAGGCTCTAGACGCAAATATTGGTGTGAGAGCTAATTCAATCAAGGAAACACTGCATGTTGGTGAAGGGCATATTGAAGAAGGATCAGCGAGTGGTTCTTGTGGGAGAACAACTCCATTTGGCTCACTAACTTTACACACCATCAGGCTTCCAAGCAGCTCTCAAGGAAACTCAGTTTTCACACTCTATGCTTAGTGCTCTTTGTGTGCCTAAGACTGAAATGAAGCTTGGTTAGCATCCCACACAAACGAATGCTCCACATGCGGGTTTCACATGCCACCAACTCCACATTCACAGGCAACTTCAGCGCCACAGCCGTTTTCAGATAGCCCTCAATGCAAAGGCTCTAGACGCAAATATTGGTGTGAGAGCTAATGCAATCAAGGAAACACTGCATGTTGGTGAAGGGCATATTGAAGAAGGATCAGCCGAGTGGTTCTTGTGGGAGAACAACTCCATTTGGCTCACTAACTTCACACACCATCAGGCTTCCAAGCAGCTCTCAAGGAAACTCAGTTTTCACACTCTAGGCTTAGTGCCCTTGAGTGCATTATCTAGGAATGAACCTGGTAGAGCATCCCACACAAACGAATGCTCCACATGCGGGTTTCACATGCCACCAACTCCACATTCACAGGCAACTTCAGCGCCACAGCCGTTTTCAGATAGCCCTCAATGCAAAGGCTCTAGACGCAAATATTGGTGTGAGAGCTAATTCAATCAAGGAAACACTGCATGTTGGTGAAGGGCATATTGAAGAAGGATCAGCCGAGTGGTTCTTGTGGGAGAACAACTCCATTTGGCTCACTAACTTCACACACCATCAGGCTTCCAAGCAGCTCTCAAGAAACTCAGTTTTCACACTCTATGCTTAGTGCCCTTTGAGTGCATTATCTAGGAATGAACCTGGTAGAGCATCCCACACAAACGAATGCTCCACATGCGGGCTTCACATGCCACCAACTCCACATTCACAGGCAACTTCAGCGCCACAGCCGTTTTCAGAAAGCCCTCAATGCAAAGGCTCTAGACGCAAATATTGGTGTGAGAGCTAATTCAATCAAGGAAACACTGCATGTTGGTGAAGGGCATATTGAAGAAGGATCAGCCGAGTGGTACTTGTGGAAGAACAACTCATTTGGCTCACTAACTTCACACACCATCAGGCTTCCAAGCAGCTCTCAAGGAAACTCAGTTTTCACACTCTATGCTTAGTGCTCTTTGTGTGCACAGGACTGAAATGAAGCTTGGAGAGCATCCCACACAAACGAATGCTCCACATGCGGGTTTCACATGCCACCAACTCCACATTCACAGGCAACTTCAGCGCCACAGCCGTTTTCAGATAGCCCTCAATGCAAAGGCTCTAGACGCAAATATGGTGGGTGTGAGAGCTAATGCAATCAAGGAAACACTGCATGTTGGTGAAGGGCATATTGAAGAAGGATCAGCCGAGTGGTTCTTGTGGGAGAACAACTCATTTGGCTCACTAACTTCACACACCATCAGGCTTCCAAGCAGCTCTCAAGGAAACTCAGTTTTCACACTCTATGCTTAGTGCACTTTGTGTGCCTAGGACTGAAGTGAAGCTTGGTCTGCATCCCACACAAACGAATGCTCCACAAGCGGGTTTCACATGCCACCAACTCCACATTCACAGGCAACTTCAGCGCCACAGCCGTTTTCAGATAGCCCTCAATGCAAAGGCTCTAGACGCAAATATTGGTGTGAGAGCTAATTCAATCAAGGAAACACTGCATGTTGGTGAAGGGCATATTGAAGAAGGATCAGCCGAGTGGTTCTTGTGGGAGAACAACTCCATTTGGCTCACTAACTTCACACACCATCAGGCTTCCAAGCAGCTCTCAAGGAAACTCAGTTTTCACACTCTATGCTTAGTGCCCTTTGAGTGCATTATCTAGGAATGAACCTGGTAGAGCATTGCACACAAACGAATGCTCCACATGCGGGTTTCACATGCCACCAACTCCACATTCACAGGCAACTTCAGCGCCACAGCCGTTTTCAGATAGCCCTCAATGCAAAGGCTCTAGACGCAAATATTGGTGTGAGAGCTAATTCAATCAAGGAAACACTGCATGTTGGTGAAGGGCATATTGAAGAAGGATCAGCGAGTGGTTCTTGTGGGAGAACAACTCCATTTGGCTCACTAACTTCACACACCATCAGGCTTCCAAGCAGCTCTCAAGGAAACTCAGTTTTCACACTCTATGCTTAGTGCTCTTTGTGTGCCCAGGACTGAAATGAAGCTTGGTCAGCATCCCACACAAACGAATGCTCCACATGCGGGTTTCACATGCCACCAACTCCACATTCACAGGCAACTTCAGCGCCACAGCCATTTTCAGATAGCCCTCAATGCAAAGGCTCTAGACGCAAATATTGGTGTGAGAGCTAATTCAATCAAGGAAACACTGCATGTTGGTGAAGGGCATATTGAAGAAGGATCAGCCGAGTGGTTCTTGTGGGAGAACAACTCCATTTGGCTCACTAACTTCAAACACCATCAGGCTTCCAAGCAGCTCTCAAATAAACTCAGTTTTCACGCTCTATGCTTAGTGCGCTTTGTATGGCTAGGACTGAAATGAACGTGGTAGAGCATATCACACAAACGAATGCTCCACATGCGGGTTTCACATGCCACCAACTCCACATTCACAGGCAACTTCAGCGCCACAGCCGTTTTCAGATAGCCCTCAATGCAAAGGCTCTAGATGCAAATATTGGTGTGAGAGCTAATTCAATCAAGGAAACACTGCATGTTGGTGAAGGGCATATTGAAGAAGGATCAGCCAAGTGGTTCTTGTGGGAGAACAACTCCATTTGGCTCACTAACTTCACACACCATCAGGCTTCCAAGCAGCTCTCAAGGAAACTCAGTTTTCACACTCTATGCTTAGTGCCCTTTGAGTGCATTATCTAGGAATGAACCTGGTAGAGCATCCCACACAAACGAATGCTCCACATGCGGGTTTCACATGCCACCAACTCCACATTCACAGGCAACTTCAGTGCCACAGCCGTTTTCAGATAGCCCTCAATGCAAAGGCTCTAGACGCAAATATTGGTGTGAGAGCTAATTCAATCAAGGAAACACTGCATGTTGGTGAAGGGCATATTGAAGAAGGATCAGCCGAGTGGTTCTTGTGGGAGAACAACTCCATTTGGCTCACTAACTTCACACACCATCAGGCTTCCAAGCAGCTCTCAAGGAAACTCAATTTTCACACTCTATGCTTAGTGCCCTTTGAGTGCATTATCTAGGAATGAACCTGGTAGAGCATCCCACACAAACGAATGCTCCACATGCGGGCTTCACATGCCACCAACTCCACATTCACAGGCAACTTCAGCGCCACAGCCGTTTTCAGATAGCCCTCAATGCAAAGGCTCTAGACGCAACTATTGGTGTGAGAGCTAATTCAATCAAGGAAACACTGCATGTTGGTGAAGGGCATATTGAAGAAGGATCAGCCGAGTGGTTCTTGTGGGAGAACAACTCCATTTGGCTCACTAACTTCACACACCATCAGGCTTCCAAACAGCTCTCAAGGAAACTCAGTTTTCACACTCTATGCTTAGTGCCCTTTGAGTGCATTATCTAGGAATGAACCTGGTAGAGAATCCCACACAAACGAATGCTCCACATGCGGGTTTCACATGCCACCAACTCCACATTCACAGGCAACTTCAGCGCCACAGCCGTTTTCAGATAGCCCTCAATGCAAAGGCTCTAGACGCAAATATTGGTGTGAGAGCTAATTCAATCAAGGAAACACTGCATGTTGGTGAAGGGCATATTGAAGAAGGATCAGCCGAGTGGTTCTTGTGGGAGAACAACTCCATTTGGCTCACTAACTTTACACACCATCAGGCTTCCAAGCAGCTCTCAAGGAAACTCAGTTTTCACACTCTATGCTTAGTGCTCTTTGTGTGCCTAAGACTGAAATGAAGCTTGGTAGAGCATCCCACACAAACGAATGCTCCACATGCGGGTTTCACATGCCACCAACTCCACATTCACAGGCAACTTCAGCGCCACAGCCGTTTTCAGATAGCCCTCAATGCAAAGGCTCTAGACGCAAATATTGGTGTGAGAGCTAATGCAATCAAGGAAACACTGCATGTTGGTGAAGGGCATATTGAAGAAGGATCAGCCGAGTGGTTCTTGTGGGAGAACAACTCCATTTGGCTCACTAACTTCACACACCATCAGGCTTCCAAGCAGCTCTCAAGGAAACTCAGTTTTCACACTCTATGCTTAGTGCCCTTTGAGTGCATTATCTAGGAATGAACCTGGTAGAGCATCCCACACAAACGAATGCTCCACATGCGGGTTTCACATGCCACCAACTCCACATTCACAGGCAACTTCAGCGCCACAGCCGTTTTCAGATAGCCCTCAATGCAAAGGCTCTAGACGCAAATATTGGTGTGAGAGCTAATTCAATCAAGGAAACACTGCATGTTGGTGAAGGGCATATTGAAGAAGGATCAGCCGAGTGGTTCTTGTGGGAGAACAACTCCATTTGGCTCACTAACTTCACACACCATCAGGCTTCCAAGCAGCTCTCAAGGAAACTCAGTTTTCACACTGTACACTTAGTGCACTTTGTGTGCCTAGGACTGAAGTGAAGCTTGGTCAGCATCCCACACAAACGAATGCTCCACATGCGGGTTTCACATGCCACCAACTCCACATTCACAGGCAACTTCAGCGCCACAGCCGTTTTCAGAAAGCCCTCAATGCAAAGGCTCTAGACGCAAATATTGGTGTGAGAGCTAATTCAATCAAGGAAACACTGCATGTTGGTGAAGGGCATATTGAAGAAGGATCAGCCGAGTGGTTCTTGTGGGAGAACAACTCCATTTGGCTCACTAACTTCACACACCATCAGGCTTCCAAGCAGCTCTCAAGGAAACTCAGTTTTCACACTCTATGCTTAGTGCCCTTTGAGTGCATTATCTAGGAATGAACCTGGTAGAGCATCCCACACAAACGAATGCTCCACATGCGGGTTTCACATGCCACCAACTCCACATTCACAGGCAACTTCAGCGCCACAGCCGTTTTCAGATAGCCCTCAATGCAAAGGCTCTAGACGCAAATATTGGTGTGAGAGCTAATTCAATCAAGGAAACACTGCATGTTGGTGAAGGGCATATTGAAGAAGGATCAGCCGAGTGGTTCTTGTGGGAGAACAACTCCATTTGGCTCACTAACTTCACACACCATCAGGCTTCCAAGCAGCTCTCAAGGAAACTCAGTTTTCACACTCTATGCTTAGTGCTATTTGTGTGCCCAGGACTGAAATGAAGCTTGGTCAGCATCCCACACAAACGAATGCTCCACATGCGGGTTTCACATGCCACCAACTCCACATTCACAGGCAACTTCAGTGCCACAGCTGTTTTCAGATAGCCCTCAATGCAAAGGCTCTAGACGCAAATATTGGTGTGAGAGCTAATTCAATCAAGGAAACACTGCATGTTGGTGAAGGGCATATTGAAGAAGGATCAGCCGAGTGGTTCTTGTGGGAGAACAACTCCATTTGGCTCACTAACTTCACACACCATCAGGCTTCCAAGCAGCTCTCAAGGAAACTCAGTTTTCACACTCTATGCTTAGTGCCCTTTGTATGGCTAGGACTGAAATGAACGTGGTAGAGCATCCCACACAAACGAATGCTCCACATGCGGGTTTCACATGCCACCAACTCCACATTCACAGGCAACTTCAGTGCCACAGCCGTTTTCAGATGGCCCTCAATGCAAAGGCTCTAGACGCAAATATTGGTGTGAGAGCTAATTCAATCAAGGAAACACTGCATGTTGGTGAAGGGCATATTGAAGAAGGATCAGCCGAGTGGTTCTTGTGGGAGAACAACTTCATTTGGCTCACTAACTTCACACACCATCAGGCTTCCAAGCAGCTCTCAAGGAAACTCAGTTTTCACACTCTATGCTTAGTGCCCTTTGAGTGCATTATCTAGGAATGAACCTGGTAGAGCATCCCACACAAACGAATGCTCCACATGCGGGTTTCACATGCCACCAACTCCACATTCACAGGCAACTTCAGCGCCACAGCCGTTTTCAGATAGCCCTCAATGCAAAGGCTCTAGACGCAACTATTGGTGTGAGAGCTAATTCAATCAAGGAAACACTGCATGTTGGTGAAGGGCATATTGAAGAAGGATCAGCCGAGTGGTTCTTGTGGGAGAACAACTCCATTTGGCTCACTAACTTCACACACCATCAGGCTTCCAAGCAGCTCTCAAGGAAACTCAGTTTTCACACTGTACACTTAGTGCACTTTGTGTGCCTAGGACTGAAGTGAAGCTTGGTCAGCATCCCACACAAACGAATGCTCCACATGCGGGTTTCACATGCCACCAACTCCACATTCACAGGCAACTTCAGCGCCACAGCCGTTTTCAGAAAGCCCTCAATGCAAAGGCTCTAGACGCAAATATTGGTGTGAGAGCTAATTCAATCAAGGAAACACTGCATGTTGGTGAAGGGCATATTGAAGAAGGATCAGCCGAGTGGTTCTTGTGGGAGAACAACTCCATTTGGCTCACTAACTTCACACACCATCAGGCTTCCAAGCAGCTCTCAAGGAAACTCAGTTTTCACACTCTATGCTTAGTGCTCTTTGTGTGCCCAGGACTGAAATGAAGCTTGGTCAGCATCCCACACAAACGAATGCTCCACATGCGGGTTTCACATGCCACCAACTCCACATTCACAGGCAACTTCAGCGCCACAGCCGTTTTCAGATAGCCCTCAATGCAAAGGCTCTAGACGCAAATATTGGTGTGAGAGCTAATTCAATCAAGGAAACACTGTATGTTGGTGAAGGGCATATTGAAGAAGGATCAGCCGAGTGGTTCTTGTGGGAGAACAACTCCATTTGGCTCACTAACTTCAAACACCATCAGGCTTCCAAGCAGCTCTCAAATAAACTCAGTTTTCACGCTCTATGCTTAGTGCGCTTTGTATGGCTAGGACTGAAATGAACGTGGTAGAGAATATCACACAAACGAATGCTCCACATGCGGGTTTCACATGCCACCAACTCCACATTCACAGGCAACTTCAGCGCCACAGCCGTTTTCAGATAGCCCTCAATGCAAAGGCTCTAGATGCAAATATTGGTGTGAGAGCTAATTCAATCAAGGAAACACTGCATGTTGGTGAAGGGCATATTGAAGAAGGATCAGCCGAGTGGTTCTTGTGGGAGAACAACTCCATTTGGCTCACTAACTTCACACACCATCAGGCTTCCAAGCAGCTCTCAAGGAAACTCAGTTTTCACACTCTATGCTTAGTGCCCTTTGAGTGCATTATCTAGGAATGAACCTGGTAGAGCATCCCACACAAACGAATGCTCCACATGCGGGTTTCACATGCCACCAACTCCACATTCACAGGCAACTTCAGTGCCACAGCCGTTTTCAGATAGCCCTCAATGCAAAGGCTCTAGACGCAAATATTGGTGTGAGAGCTAATTCAATCAAGGAAACACTGCATGTTGGTGAAGGGCATATTGAAGAAGGATCAGCCGAGTGGTTCTTGTGGGAGAACAACTCCATTTGGCTCACTAACTTCACACACCATCAGGCTTCCAAGCAGCTCTCAAGGAAACTCAGTTTTCACACTCTATGCTTAGTGCCCTTTGAGTGCATTATCTAGGAATGAACCTGGTAGAGCATCCCACACAAACGAATGCTCCACATGCGGGCTTCACATGCCACCAACTCCACATTCACAGGCAACTTCAGCGCCACAGCCGTTTTCAGATAGCCCTCAATGCAAAGGCTCTAGACGCAAATATTGGTGTGAGAGCTAATTCAATCAAGGAAACACTGCATGTTGGTGAAGGGCATATTGAAGAAGGATCAGCCGAGTGGTTCTTGTGGGAGAACAACTCCATTTGGCTCACTAACTTCACACACCATCAGGCTTCCAAGCAGCTCTCAAGGAAACTCAGTTTTCACACTCTATGCTTAGTGCTCTTTGTGTGCCCAGGACTGAAATGAAGCTTGGTCAGCATCCCACACAAACGAATGCTCCACATGCGGGTTTCACATGCCACCAACTCCACATTCACAGGCAACTTCAGTGCCGCAGCCGTTTTCAGATAGCCCTC
Source organism: Ochotona princeps (assembly GCF_030435755.1). Taxonomy (NCBI): domain Eukaryota; kingdom Metazoa; phylum Chordata; class Mammalia; order Lagomorpha; family Ochotonidae; genus Ochotona; species Ochotona princeps. Next base: position 9,274 of record NW_026698478.1, read on the forward strand.
AATGCAAAGGCTCTAGACCAAATATTGGTGTGAGAGCTAATGCAATCAAGGAAACACTGCATGTTGGTGAAGGGCATATTGAAGAAGGATCAGCCGAGTGGTTCTTGTGGGAGAACAACTCCATTTGGCTCACTAACTTCACACACCATCAGGCTTCCAAACAGCTCTCAAGGAAACTCAGTTTTCACACTCTATGCTTAGTGCCCTTTGAGTGCATTATCTAGGAATGAACCTGGTAGAGCATCCCACACAAACGAATGCTCCACATGCGGGTTTCACATGCCACCAACTCCACATTCACAGGCAACTTCAGCGCCACAGCCGTTTTCAGATAGCCCTCAATGCAAAGGCTCTAGACGCAAATATTGGTGTGAGAGCTAATTCAATCAAGGAAACACTGCATGTTGGTGAAGGGCATATTGAAGAAGGATCAGCCGAGTGGTTCTTGTGGGAGAACAACTCCATTTGGCTCACTAACTTCACACACCATCAGGCTTCCAAGCAGCTCTCAAGGAAACTCAGTTTTCACACTCTATGCTTAGTGCTCTTTGTGTGCCTAGGACTGAAATGAAGCTTGGTCAGCATCCCACACAAACGAATGCTCCACATGCGGGTTTCACATGCCACCAACTCCACATTCACAGGCAACTTCAGTGCCACAACCGTTTTCAGATAGCCCTCAATGCAAAGGCTCTAGACGCAAATATTGGTGTGAGAGCTAATTCAATCAAGGAAACACTGCATGTTGGTGAAGGGCATATTGAAGAAGGATCAGCCGAGTGGTTCTTGTGGGAGAACAACTCCATTTGGCTCACTAACTTCACACACCATCAGGCTTCCAAGCAGCTCTCAAGGAAACTCAGTTTTCACACTCTATGCTTAGTGCCCTTTGAGTGCATTATCTAGGAATGAACCTGGTAGAGCATCCCACACAAACGAATGCTCCACATGCGGGTTTCACATGCCACCAACTCCACATTCACAGGCAACTTCAGTGCCACAGCCGTTTTCAGATAGCCCTCAATGCAAAGGCTCTAGACGCAAATATTGGTGTGAGAGCTAATTCAATCAAGGAAACACTGCATGTTGGTGAAGGGCATATTGAAGAAGGATCAGCCGAGTGGTTCTTGTGGGAGAACAACTCCATTTGGCTCACTAACTTCACACACCATCAGGCTTCCAAGCAGCTCTCAAGGAAACTCAGTTTTCACACTCTATGCTTAGTGCCCTTTGAGTGCATTATCTTGGAATGAACCTGGTAGAGCATCCCACACAAACGAATGCTCCACATGCGGGTTTCACATGCCACCAACTCCACATTCACAGGCAACTTCAGCGCCACAGCCGTTTTCAGATAGCCCTCAATGCAAAGGCTCTAGACGCAAATATTGGTTTGAGAGCTAATTCAATCAAGGAAACACTGCATGTTGGTGAAGGGCATATTGAAGAAGGATCAGCCGAGTGGTTCTTGTGGGAGAACAACTCCATTTGGCTCACTAACTTTACACACCATCAGGCTTCCAAGCAGCTCTCAAGGAAACTCAGTTTTCACACTCTATGCTTAGTGCTCTTTGTGTGCCCAGGACTGAAATGAAGCTTGGTCAGCATCCCACACAAACGAATGCTCCACATGCGGGTTTCACATGCCACCAACTCCACATTCACAGGCAACTTCAGCGCCACAGCCGTTTTCAGATAGCCCTCAATGCAAAGGCTCTAGACGCAAATATTGGTGTGAGAGCTAATGCAATCAAGGAAACACTGCATGTTGGTGAAGGGCATATTGAAGAAGGATCAGCCGAGTGGTTCTTGTGGGAGAACAACTCCATTTGGCTCACTAACTTCACACACCATCAGGCTTCCAAGCAGCTCTCAAGGAAACTCAGTTTTCACACTCTATGCTTAGTGCCCTTTGAGTGCATTATCTAGGAATGAACCTGGTAGAGCATCCCACACAAACGAATGCTCCACATGCGGGTTTCACATGCCACCAACTCCACATTCACAGGCAACTTCAGCGCCACAGCCGTTTTCAGATAGCCCTCAATGCAAAGGCTCTAGACGCAAATATTGGTGTGAGAGCTAATGCAATCAAGGAAACACTGCATGTTGGTGAAGGGCATATTGAAGAAGGATCAGCCGAGTGGTTCTTGTGGGAGAACAACTCCATTTGGCTCACTAACTTCACACACCATCAGGCTTCCAAGCAGCTCTCAAGGAAACTCAGTTTTCACACTCTATGCTTAGTGCACTTTGTGTGCCTAGGACTGAAGTGAAGCTTGGTCTGCATCCCACACAAACGAATGCTCCACAAGCGGGTTTCACATGCCACCAACTCCACATTCACAGGCAACTTCAGTGCCACAGCCGTTTTCAGATGGCCCTCAATGCAAAGGCTCTAGACGCAAATATTGGTGTGAGAGCTAATTCAATCAAGGAAACACTGCATGTTGGTGAAGGGCATATTGAAGAAGGATCAGCCGAGTGGTTCTTGTGGGAGAACAACTTCATTTGGCTCACTAACTTCACACACCATCAGGCTTCCAAGCAGCTCTCAAGGAAACTCAGTTGTCACACTCTATGCTTAGTGCCCTTTGAGTGCATTATCTAGGAATGAACCTGGTAGAGCATCCCACACAAACGAATGCTCCACATGCGGGTTTCACATGCCACCAACTCCACATTCACAGGCAACTTCAGCGCCACAGCCGTTTTCAGATAGCCCTCAATGCAAAGGCTCTAGACGCAAATATTGGTGTGAGAGCTAATTCAATCAAGGAAACACTGCATGTTGGTGAAGGGCATATTGAAGAAGGATCAGCCGAGTGGTTCTTGTGGGAGAACAACTCCATTTGGCTCACTAACTTCACACACCATCAGGCTTCCAAGCAGCTCTCAAGGAAACTCAGTTGTCACACTCTATGCTTAGTGCCCTTTGAGTGCATTATCTAGGAATGAACCTGGTAGAGCATCCCACACAAACGAATGCTCCACATGCGGGTTTCACATGCCACCAACTCCACATTCACAGGCAACTTCAGCGCCACAGCCGTTTTCAGATAGCCCTCAATGCAAAGGCTCTAGACGCAAATATTGGTGTGAGAGCTAATTCAATCAAGGAAACACTGCATGTTGGTGAAGGGCATATTGAAGAAGGATCAGCCGAGTGGTTCTTGTGGGAGAACAACTCCATTTGGCTCACTAACTTCACACACCATCAGGCTTCCAAGCAGCTCTCAAGGAAACTCAGTTTTCACACTCTATGCTTAGTGCTCTTTGTGTGCCCAGGACTGAAATGAAGCTTGGTCAGCATCCCACACAAACGAAAGCTCCACATGCGGGTTTCACATGCCACCAACTCCACATTCACAGGCAACTTCAGTGCCACAGCCGTTTTCAGATAGCCCTCAATGCAAAGGCTCTAGACGCAAATATTGGTGTGAGAGCTAATTCAATCAAGGAAACACTGCATGTTGGTGAAGGGCATATTGAAGAAGGATCAGCCAAGTGGTTCTTGTGGGAGAACAACTCCATTTGGCTCACTAACTTCACACACCATCAGGCTTCCAAGCAGCTCTCAAGGAAACTCAGTTTTCACACTCTATGCTTAGTGCCCTTTGTATGGCTAGGACTGAAATGAACGTGCTAGAGCATCCCACACAAACGAATGCTCCACATGCGGGTTTCACATGCCACCAACTCCACATTCACAGGCAACTTCAGCGCCACAGCCATTTTCAGATAGCCCTCAATGCAAAGGCTCTAGACGCAAATATTGGTGTGAGAGCTAATTCAATCAAGGAAATACTGCATGTTGGTGAAGGGCATATTGAAGAAGGATCAGCCGAGTGGTTCCTGTGGGAGAACAACTCCATTTGGCTCACTAACTTCACACACCATCAGGCTTCCAAACAGCTCTCAAGGAAACTCAGTTTTCACACTCTATGCTTAGTGCCCTTTGCGTGCATTATCTAGGAATGAACCTGGTAGAGCATCCCACAAAAACGAATGCTCCACATGCGGGTTTCACATGCCACCAACTCCACATTCACAGGCAACTTCAGCGCCACAGCCGTTTTCAGATAGCCCTCAATGCAAAGGCTCTAGACGCAAATATTGGTGTGAGAGCTAATTCAATCAAGGAAACACTGCATGTTGGTGAAGGGCATATTGAAGAAGGATCAGCCGAGTGGTTCTTGTGGGAGAACAACTCCATTTGGCTCACTAACTTCACACACCATCAGGCTTCCAAGCAGCTCTCAAGGAAACTCAGTTTTCACACTCTATGCTTAGTGCTCTTTGTGTGCCCAGGACTGAAATGAAGCTTGGTCAGCATCCCACACAAACGAATGCTCCACATGCGGGTTTCACATGCCACCAACTCCACATTCACAGGCAACTTCAGCGCCACAGCCGTTTTCAGATAGCCCTCAATGCAAAGGCTCTAGACGCAAATATTGGTGTGAGAGCTAATGCAATCAAGGAAACACTGCATGTTGGTGAAGGGCATATTGAAGAAGGATCAGCCGAGTGGTTCTTGTGGGAGAACAACTCCATTTGGCTCACTAACTTCACACACCATCAGGCTTCCAAGCAGCTCTCAAGGAAACTCAGTTGTCACACTATATGCTTAGTGCCCTTTGAGTGCATTTTCTAGGAATGAACCTGGTAGAGCATCCCACACAAACGAATGCTCCACATGCGGGTTTCACATGCCACCAACTCCACATTCACAGGCAACTTCAGCGCCACAGCCGTTTTCAGATAGCCCTCAATGCAAAGGCTCTAGACGCAAATATTGGTGTGAGAGCTAATTCAATCAAGGAAACACTGCATGTTGGTGAAGGGCATATTGAAGAAGGATCAGCCGAGTGGTTCTTGTGGGAGAACAACTCCATTTGGCTCACTAACTTCACACACCATCAGGCTTCCAAGCAGCTCTCAAGGAAACTCAGTTTTCACACTCTATGCTTAGTGCCCTTTGAGTGCATTATCTAGGAATGAACCTGGTAGAGCATCCCACACAAACGAATGCTCCACATGCGGGTTTCACATGCCACCAACTCCACATTCACAGGCAACTTCAGCGCCACAGCCGTTTTCAGATAGCCCTCAATGCAAAGGCTCTAGACGCAAATATTGGTGTGAGAGCTAATTCAATCAAGGAAACACTGCATGTTGGTGAAGGGCATATTGAAGAAGGATCAGCCGAGTGGTTCTTGTGGGAGAACAACTCCATTTGGCTCACTAACTTCACACACCATCAGGCTTCCAAGCAGCTCTCAAGGAAACTCAGTTTTCACACTCTATGCTTAGTGCTCTTTGTGTGCCCAGGACTGAAATGAAGCTTGGTCAGCATCCCACACAAACGAATGCTCCACATGCGGGTTTCACATGCCACCAACTCCACATTCACAGGCAACTTCAGCGCCACAGCCGTTTTCAGATAGCCCTCAATGCAAAGGCTCTAGACGCAAATATTGGTGTGAGAGCTAATGCAATCAAGGAAACACTGCATGTTGGTGAAGGGCATATTGAAGAAGGATCAGCCGAGTGGTTCTTGTGGGAGAACAACTCCATTTGGCTCACTAACTTCACACACCATCAGGCTTCCAAGCAGCTCTCAAGGAAACTCAGTTTTCACACTCTATGCTTAGTGCCCGTTGTATGGCTAGGACTGAAATGAACGTGGTAGAGCATCCAACACAAACGAATGCTCCACATGCGGGTTTCACATGCCACCAACTCCACATTCACAGGCAACTTCAGCGCCACAGCCGTTTTCAGATAGCCCTCAATGCAAAGGCTCTAGACGCAAATATTGGTGTGAGAGCTAATTCAATCAAGGAAACACTGCATGTTGGTGAAGGGCATATTGAAGAAGGATCAGCCGAGTGGTTCTTGTGCGAGAACAACTCCATTTGGCTCACTAACTTCACACACCATCAGGCTTCCAAGCAGCTCTCAAGGAAACTCAGTTTTCACACTCTATGCTTAGTGCTCTTTGTGTGCCCAGGACTGAAATGAAGCTTGGTCAGCATCCCACACAAACGAATGCTCCACATGCGGGTTTCACATGCCACCAACTCCACATTCACAGGCAAATTCAGCGCCACAGCCGTTTTCAGATAGCCCTCAATGCAAAGGCTCTAGACGCAAATATTGGTGTGAGAGCTAATTCAATCAAGGAAACACTGCATGTTGGTGAAGGGCATATTGAAGAAGGATCAGCCGAGTGGTTCTTGTGGGAGAACAACTCCATTTGGCTCACTAACTTCACACACCATCAGGCTTCCAAGCAGCTCTCAAGGAAACTCAGTTTTCACACTCTATGCTTAGTGCCCTTTGTATGGCTAGGACTGAAATGAACGTGGTAGAGCATCCCACACAAACGAATGCTCCACATGCGGGTTTCACATGCCACCAACTCCACATTCACAGGCAACTTCAGCGCCACAGCCGTTTTCAGATAGCCCTCAATGCAAAGGCTCTAGACGCAAATATTGGTGTGAGAGCTAATTCAATCAAGGAAACACTGCATGTTGGTGAAGGGCATATTGAAGAAGGATCAGCCGAGTGGTTCTTGTGGGAGAACAACTCCATTTGGCTCACTAACTTCACACACCATCAGGCTTCCAAACAGCTCTCAAGGAAACTCAGTTTTCACACTCTATGCTTAGTGCCCTTTGAGTGCATTATCTAGGAATGAACCTGGTAGAGCATCCCACACAAACGAATGCTCCACATGCGGGTTTCACATGCCACCAACTCCACATTCACAGGCAACTTCAGCGCCACAGCCGTTTTCAGATAGCCCTCAATGCAAAGGCTCTAGACGCAAATATTGGTGTGAGAGCTAATTCAATCAAGGAAACACTGCATGTTGGTGAAGGGCATATTGAAGAAGGATCAGCCGAGTGGTTCTTGTGGGAGAACAACTCCATTTGGCTCACTAACTTCACACACCATCAGGCTTCCAAGCAGCTCTCAAGGAAACTCAGTTTTCACACTCTATGCTTAGTGCCCTTTGTATGGCTAGGACTGAAATGATAGTGGTAGAGCATCCCACACAAACGAATGCTCCACATGCGGGTTTCACATGCCACCAACTCCACATTCACAGGCAACTTCAGCGCCACAGCCGTTTTCAGATAGCCCTCAATGCAAAGGCTCTAGACGCAAATATTGGTGTGAGAGCTAATTCAATCAAGGAAACACTGCATGTTGGTGAAGGGCATATTGAAGAAGGATCAGCCGAGTGGTTCTTGTGGGAGAACAACTCCATTTGGCTCACTAACTTCACACACCATCAGGCTTCCAAGCAGCTCTCAAGGAAACTCAGTTTTCACACTCTATGCTTAGTGCCCTTTGTGTGCCTAGGACTGAAGTGAAGCTTGGTCAGCATCCCACACAAACGAATGCTCCACATGCGGGTTTCACATGCCACCAACTCCACATTCACAGGCAACTTCAGCGCCACAGCCGTTTTCAGATAGCCCTCAATGCAAAGGCTCTAGACGCAACTATTGGTGTGAGAGCTAATTCAATCAAGGAAACACTGCATGTTGGTGAAGGGCATATTGAAGAAGGATCAGCCGAGTGGTTCTTGTGCGAGAACAACTCCATTTGGCTCACTAACTTCACACACCATCAGGCTTCCAAGCAGCTCTCAAGGAAACTCAGTTTTCACACTCTATGCTTAGTGCCCTTTGAGTGCATTATCTAGGAATGAACCTGGTAGAGCATCCCACACAAACGAATGCTCCACATGCGGGTTTCACATGCCACCAACTCCACATTCACAGGCAACTTCAGCGCCACAGCCGTTTTCAGATAGCCCTCAATGCAAAGGCTCTAGACGCAAATATTGGTGTGAGAGCTAATTCAATCAAGGAAACACTGCATGTTGGTGAAGGGCATATTGAAGAAGGATCAGCCGAGTGGTTCTTGTGCGAGAACAACTCCATTTGGCTCACTAACTTCACACACCATCAGGCTTCCAAGCAGCTCTCAAGGAAACTCAGTTTTCACACTCTATGCTTAGTGCCCTTTGAGTGCATTATCTAGGAATGAACCTGGTAGAGCATCCCACACAAACGAATGCTCCACATGCGGGTTTCACATGCCACCAACTCCACATTCACAGGCAACTTCAGCGCCACAGCCGTTTTCAGATAGCCCTCAATGCAAAGGCTCTAGACGCAACTATTGGTGTGAGAGCTAATTCAATCAAGGAAACACTGCATGTTGGTGAAGGGCATATTGAAAAGGATCAGCCGAGTGGTTCTTGTGGGAGAACAACTCCATTTGGCTCACTAACTTCACACACCATCAGGCTTCCAAGCAGCTCTCAAGGAAACTCAGTTTTCACACTCTATGCTTAGTGCTCTTTGTGTGCCCAGGACTGAAATGAAGGTTGGTCAGCATCCCACACAAACGAATGCTCCACATGCGGGTTTCACATGCCACCAACTCCACATTCACAGGCAACTTCAGCGCCACAGCCGTTTTCAGATAGCCCTCAATGCAAAGGCTCTAGACGCAAATATTGGTGTGAGAGCTAATTCAATCAAGGAAACACTGCATGTTGGTGAAGGGCATATTTAAGAAGGATCAGCCGAGTGGTTCTTGTGGGAGAACAACTCCATTTGGCTCACTAACTTCACACACCATCAGGCTTCCAAGCAGCTCTCAAGGAAACTCAGTTTTCACACTCTATGCTTAGTGCCCTTTGAATGCATTATCAAGGAATGAACCTGGTAGAGCATCCCACACAAACGAATGCTCCACATGCGGGTTTCACATGCCACCAACTCCACATTCACAGGCAACTTCAGTGCCACAGCCGTTTTCAGATAGCCCTCAATGCAAAGGCTCTAGACGCAAATATTGATGTGAGAGCTAATTCAATCAAGGAAACACTGCATGTTGGTGAAGGGCATATTGAAGAAGGATCAGCCGAGTGGTTCTTGTGGGAGAACAACTCCATTTGGCTCACTAACTTCACACACCATCAGGCTTCCAAGCAGCTCTCAAGGAAACTCAGTTTTCACACTCTATGCTTAGTGCTCTTTGTGTGCCCAGGACTGAAATGAAGCTTGGAGAGCATCCCACACTAACGAATGCTCCACATGCGGGTTTCACATGCCACCAACTCCACATTCACAGGCAACTTCAGCGCCACAGCCGTTTTCAGATAGCCCTCAATGCAAAGGCTCTAGACGCAACTATTGGTGTGAGAGCTAATTCAATCAAGGAAACACTGCATGTTGGTGAAGGGCATATTGAAGAAGGATCAGCCGAGTGGTTCTTGTGGGAGAACAACTCCATTTGGCTCACTAACTTCACACACCATCAGGCTTCCAAGCAGCTCTCAAGGAAACTCAGTTTTCACACTCTATGCTTAGTGCCCTTTGAGTGCATTATCTAGGAATGAACCTGGTAGAGCATCCCACACAAACGAATGCTCCACATGCGGGTTTCACATGCCACCAACTCCACATTCACAGGCAAATTCAGCGCCACAGCCGTTTTCAGATAGCCCTCAATGCAAAGGCTCTAAACGCAAACATTGGTGTGAGAGCTAATTCAATCAAGGAAACACTGCATGTTGGTGAAGGGCATATTGAAGAAGGATCAGCCGAGTGGTTCTTGTGGGAGAACAACTCCATTTGGCTCACTAACTTCACACACCATCAGGCTTCCAAGCAGCTCTCAAGGAAACTCAGTTTTCACACTCTATGCTTAGTGCTCTTTGTGTGCCCAGGACTGAAATGAAGCTTGGTCAGCATCCCACACAAACGAATGCTCCACATGCGGGTTTCACATGCCACCAACTCCACATTCACAGGCAACTTCAGCGCCACAGCCATTTTCAGATAGCCCTCAATGCAAACTCTAGACGCAAATATTGGTGTGAGAGCTAATTCAATCAAGGAAACACTGCATGTTGGTGAAGGGCATATTGAAGAAGGATCAGCCGAGTGGTTCTTGTGGGAGAACAACTCCATTTGGCTCACTAACTTCACACACCATCAGGCTTCCAAGCAGCTCTCAAGGAAACTCAGTTTTCACACTCTATGCTTAGTGCCCTTTGAGTGCATTATCTAGGAATGAACCTGGTAGAGCATCCCACACAAACGAATGCTCCACATGCGGGTTTCACATGCCACCAACTCCACATTCACAGGCAACTTCAGCGCCACAGCCGTTTTCAGATAGCCCTCAATGCAAAGGCTCTAGACGCAAATATTGGTGTGAGAGCTAATTCAATCAAGGAAACACTGCATGTTGGTGAAGGGCATATTGAAGAAGGATCAGCCGAGTGGTTCTTGTGGGAGAACAACTCCATTTGGCTCACTAACTTCACACACCATCAGGCTTCCAAGCAGCTCTCAAGGAAACTCAGTTTTCACACTCTATGCTTAGTGCCCTTTGAGTGCATTATCTAGGAATGAACCTGGTAGAGCATCCCACACAAACGAATGCTCCACATGCGGGTTTCACATGCCACCAACTCCACATTCACAGGCAACTTCAGCGCCACAGCCGTTTTCAGATAGCCCTCAATGCAAAGGCTCTAGACGCAAATATTGGTGTGAGAGCTAATTCAATCAAGGAAACACTGCATGTTGGTGAAGGGCATATTGAAGAAGGATCAGCCGAGTGGTTCTTGTGGGAGAACAACTCCATTTGGCTCACTAACTTCACACACCATCAGGCTTCCAGGCAGCTCTCAAGGAAACGCAGTTTTCACACTCTATGCTTAGTGCCCTTTGTATGGCTAGCAATGAAATGAACCTGGTAGAGCATCCCACACAAACGAATGCTCCACATGCGGGTTTCACATGCCACCAACTCCACATTCACAGGCAACTTCAGCGCCACAGCCGTTTTCAGATAGCCCTCAATGCAAAGGCTCTAGACGCAACTATTGGTGTGAGAGCTAATTCAATCAAGGAAACACTGCATGTTGGTGAAGGGCATATTGAAGAAGGATCAGCCGAGTGGTTCTTGTGGGAGAACAACTCCATTTGGCTCACTAACTTCACACACCATCAGGCTTCCAAGCAGCTCTCAAGGAAACTCAGTTTTCACACTCTATGCTTAGTGCCCTTTGAGTGCATTATCTAGGAATGAACCTGGTAGAGCATCCCACACAAACGAATGCTCCACATGCGGGTTTCACATGCCCACCAACTCCACATTCACAGGCAACTTCAGCGCCACAGCCGTTTTCAGATAGCCCTCAATGCAAAGGCTCTAAACGCAAACATTGGTGTGAGAGCTAATTCAATCAAGGAAACACTGCATGTTGGTGAAGGGCATATTGAAGAAGGATCAGCCGAGTGGTTCTTGTGGGAGAACAACTCCATTTGGCTCACTAACTTCACACACCATCAGGCTTCCAAGCAGCTCTCAAGGAAACTCAGTTTTCACACTCTATGCTTAGTGCTCTTTGTGTGCCCAGGACTGAAATGAAGCTTGGTCAGCATCCCACACAAACGAATGCTCCACATGCGGGTTTCACATGCCACCAACTCCACATTCACAGGCAACTTCAGCGCCACAGCCGTTTTCAGATAGCCCTCAATGCAAAGGCTCTAGACGCAAATATTGGTGTGAGAGCTAATTCAATCAAGGAAACACTGCATGTTGGTGAAGGGCATATTGAAGAAGGATCAGCCGAGTGGTTCTTGTGGGAGAACAACTCCATTTGGCTCACTGACTTCACACACCATCAGGCTTCCAAGCAGCTCTCAAGGAAACTCAGTTTTCACACTCTATGCTTAGTGCCCTTTGTATGGCTAGGACTGAAATGAACCTGGTAGAGCATCCCACACAAACGAATGCTCCACATGCGGGTTTCACATGCCAGCAACTCCACATTCACAGGCAACTTCAGCGCCACAGCCGTTTTCAGATAGCCCTCAATGCAAAGGCTCTAGACGCAAATATTGGTGTGAGAGCTAATTCAATCAAGGAAACACTGCATGCTTGGTGAAGGGCATATTGAAGAAGGATCAGCCGAGTGGTTCTTGTGGGAGAACAACTCCATTTGGCTCACTAACTTCACACACCATCAGGCTTCCAGGCAGCTCTCAAGGAAACTCAGTTTTTCACACTCTATGCTTAGTGCCCTTTGTATGGCTAGCACTGAAATGAACCTGGTAGAGCATCCCACACAAACGAATGCTCCACATGCGGGTTTCACATGCCACCAACTCCACATTCACAGGCAACTTCAGCGCCACAGCCGTTTTCAGATAGCCCTCAATGCAAAGGCTCTAGACGCAAATATTGGTGTGAGAGCTGATTCAATCAAGGAAACACTGCATGTTGGTGAAGGGCATATTGAAGAAGGATCAGCCGAGTGGTTCTTGTGGGAGAACAACTCCATTTGGCTCACTAACTTCACACACCATCAGGCTTCCAAGCAGCTCTCAAGGAAACTCAGTTTTCACACTCTATGCTTAGTGCCCTTTGAGTGCATTATCTAGGAATGAACCTGGTAGAGCATCCCACACAAACGAATGCTCCACATGCGGGTTTCACATGCCACCAACTCCACATTCACAGGCAAATTCAGCGCCACAGCCGTTTTCAGATAGCCCTCAATGCAAAGGCTCTAAACGCAAACATTGGTGTGAGAGCTAATTCAATCAAGGAAACACTGCATGTTGGTGAAGGGCATATTGAAGAAGGATCAGCCGAGTGGTTCTTGTGGGAGAACAACTCCATTTGGCTCACTAACTTCACACACCATCAGGCTTCCAAGCAGCTCTCAAGGAAACTCAGTTTTCACACTCTATGCTTAGTGCCCTTTGAGTGCATTATCTAGGAATGAACCTGGTAGAGCATCCCACACAAACGAATGCTCCACATGCGGGTTTCACATGCCACCAACTCCACATTCACAGGCAACTTCAGCGCCACAGCCGTTTTCAGATAGCCCTCAATGCAAAGGCTCTAGACGCAAATATTGGTGTGAGAGCTAATTCAATCAAGGAAACACTGCATGTTGGTGAAGGGCATATTGAAGAAGGATCAGCTGAGTGGTTCTTGTGGGAGAACAACTCCATTTGGCTCACTAACTTCACACACCAGCAGGCTTCCAGGCAGCTCTCAAGGAAACTCAGTTTTCACACTCTATGCTTAGTGCCCTTTGAGTGCATTATCTAGGAATGAACCTGGTAGAGCATCCCACACAAACGAATGCTCCACATGCGGGTTTCACATGCCACCAACTCCACATTCACAGGCAACTTCAGCGCCACAGCCGTTTTCAGATAGCCCTCAATGCAAAGGCTCTAGACGCAAATATTGGTGTGAGAGCTAATTCAATCAAGGAAACACTGCATGTTGGTGAAGGGCATATTGAAGAAGGATCAGCCGAGTGGTTCTTGTGGGAGAACAACTCCATTTGGCTCACTAACTTCACACACCATCAGGCTTCCAAGCAGCTCTCAAGGAAACTCAGTTTTCACATTCTATGGTTAGTGCCCTTTGAGTGCATTATCTAGGAATGAGCCTAGTAGAGTATCCCACAGAAACGAATGCTCCACATGCGGGTTTCACATGCCCACCAACTCCACATTCACAGGCAACTTCAGCGCCACAGCCGTTTTCAGATAGCCCTCAATGCAAAGGCTCTAGACGCAAATATTGGTGTGAGAGCTAATTCAATCAAGGAAACACTGCATGTTGGTGAAGGGCATATTGAAGAAGGATCAGCCGAGTGGTTCTTGTGGGAGAACAACTCCATTTGGCTCACTGACTTCACACACCATCAGGCTTCCAAGCAGCTCTCAAGGAAACTCAGTTTTCACACTCTATGCTTAGTGCCCTTTGTATGGCTAGGACTGAAATGAACCTGGTAGAGCATCCCACACAAACGAATGCTCCACATGCGGGTTTCACATGCCAGCAACTCCACATTCACAGGCAACTTCAGCGCCACAGCCGTTTTCAGATAGCCCCTCAATGCAAAGGCTCTAGACGCAACTATTGGTGTGAGAGCTAATTCAATCAAGGAAACACTGCATGTTGGTGAAGGGCATATTGAAGAAGGATCAGCCGAGTGGTTCTTGTGGGAGAACAACTCCATTTGGCTCACTGACTTCACCACACCATCAGGCTTCCAAGCAGCTCTCAAGGAAACTCAGTTTTCACACTCTATGCTTAGTGCCCCTTTGTATGGCTAGGACTGAAATGAACCTGGTAGAGCATCCCACACAAACGAATGCTCCACATGCGGGTTTCACATGCCAGCAACTCCACATTCACAGGCAACTTCAGCGCCACAGCCGTTTTCAGATAGCCCTCAATGCAAAGGCTCTAGACGCAAATATTGGTGTGAGAGCTAATTCAATCAAGGAAACACTGCATGTTGGTGAAGGGCATATTGAAGAAGGATCAGCCGAGTGGTTCTTGTGGGAGAACAACTCCATTTGGCTCACTAACTTCACACACCATCAGGCTTCCAGGCAGCTCTCAAGGAAACTCGGTTTTCACACTCTATGCTTAGTGCCCTTTGTATGGCTAGCACTGAAATGAACCTGGTAGAGCATCCCACACAAACGAATGCTCCACATG